>NW_019523627.1:201332-211332 GCF_002814215.2 Seriola lalandi dorsalis | reverse complement strand
ACAACACATGGTGATATGGGACATGTGCACGTTTCTACATGATGCTGCACGCTTCAACCAGAACTCATTCACTATTTTTTCTGCTCTTTTGTTAAATTATGCAGCTGTGTTTTGGGAGATGGGGTGGGGGGTAAACTGGAAACACTGATTCCCTTGAGCAAGAATTCTGCCATCATAACACACTTTTCCTCAGTTAGGAGCAGAAGAAAATGACAACAGTTGCGTAATCAGTTCACATCTGTTGCTGGCTGCTACACTGTCCACAAACTGATTGCATGTTCTGTGATTAGATCAAACTGTTACTGTGATTCTTTGAGAGTTAGGTGTCGAGGTATCTGCTGTACTGACTGACTGACTTATAGCATTTTGAAATCATGGCAAAGTGGGTGTTTATGCATGAAAACATTATTCATGCTTGAATATAAATATAAAGTTACACATTACACGCATGGAGAGATTGACCTCCTGTGGAGCCCTGGGGTAAGTATGAGCTATAGCCCTCTATTGACTGCCCAGTCTTTCCGTGCAACATGCAGGTTACAGTGTTTCTGCTTTAAAACACTGCCTGGCTTCAGGTTTGCTGTATGTCAGCGAGCTACAGTAAATACAAGTAAAAAGTTACAGTCTGTGTTAACTAGATTAACTGTGTATTGTAGTAGCTGCTCTGTTTCTATGGTGAAAGGTATCAAGAGCTATGATGCTAACTTTGCTCATTACACAATAATAGGCCCATGTCATGGAAATCTGGAGTGTGTCTTGTAAGAGTGAAATAAGCAAATGAGTCTCCACTGCTACTCTGTGTTTTTGATGATGAAATATTGTATTGGCACACTTTTGAACAGACACACTCAGACAACTGTTATGATATTATATCGTTGTAAACAGTTAATAAAAAAGACACATACACAAACACAGTCTCACCGGTCACCATGAATATTGTACCAGTTGCAGAATATTGTTGCTATCTAAAGTGTAGACAGGAAGTTAAAGGACAAAACAACAGAGTCAGAGCACTTCCTTGGTGCTGAAACTCATGATGTCAATAAGACAGGGCCTGAAGATCAGGTAAAAATGGTGGTAAATTATTGTACCTTACAGGTACAAATAACAAATTTGCAATTATTTACCTGACCTTTACCTGGGACCTTTGATCATATGCTATGTGAAAGCTAAATTGAATAAAAACAGAAAAAAAACTCACTTTCGCACGCACATGGGCGATATTTAAGAAATAGCCAGCTCAATAATGTAAATGCTGCACAAAACATACAGTCAAGCGTTGTGCGCACAGTACTCTCTCAGGCCACAACAAATGTTTCAGTGGGATGAATTTTATATTAGTTTATATCAGTGTTTTTTTATATCAGAGCTCAGTAGCTATTAGAAGAAAAAGAAATCATAAGAATTGTTCCTGTTTGATGTTTGCACAAAAGGAGAGGGAGTCAGTATAGTCTTAATCCTGGTCCAAGGAAAAGTGTTGTTGTTCTACCTACCAGTGAGCCATTTACACAGAGTGCTGCAAACCACTGCTCCCCTCTGCCATTCACCTCACGCTGCGAGCTGTGCTGCCTTGAAGTCAAAATAATAAAGACAAAAATAAATGGCTCTTTTTAATAGCATCTCACTTCCCTCGCCATCCTTTAAAGTGGCTTTAAATAAAAAATAAAAATAAGTTCTTTTTTTTTGTCCTTAAACAAAATTTCTGTAAGTAGTTTTACAGATTAATGTCAGCCATAGTAGCACTCTGAAGTCCATTTTAGGACCTTAGAAATTTGAAAAAAAAAAAATCAAAGAGGGGCATTTCTTGAATAAAATCCAGTGTGCAACATCATCTGGAATATGATCATTTTCTTAAAGACAGCCCATAATTTAATGCTGCTGTTCAGCAAATTCAAAATGGAGCATTCAAATTGAGATGGGTCTTTTCACTCCAGAAAACAGCAGCTGTAGGAGGCAGCACTGACAGAAAGTGGAGGATAGGGGTGGGGGTGGGGGGGAGTCAAGGGGGGTGCTATTAATCTCTCCCCTTCATTCACCACTCTACAATGAATTGCAGCTGTGGCTGTAGATAAAAACTGAGCGTTTTTTTTTTTTTTTTTTCCTTTCTTTCTTCTGGGGTGATTATCTGCAGTCAGGTGCCTGGGTGGAGGTATGATCACAACAGAGCAGAGGGAGAGAGGACACAGCAAGGAGGGTAAAGGAAGATGAGGACATAGGGGGAAGAGTAGAGAGGGAAAGAAAGGGGGAAACGGGAGCACAGAGAGGATGGGAGAAGAAGGTATGGTGGGAGGTACAAGGAGATATCAAAGAGACAATGAGAACATGTGGAAAGGAGGATAATGGGAAAGGACACTGGAGGCAGAAACATTAATGAATGACGATGATAATGAGGACACCTGAAAGAGAAAAATAAAACTACTGAAAAGAAGGGGAGGTCGCTACACTAAGTAGGGCGGCAACTAACCATTACTTTCATTGTCGATTCATCTGCTGATTGTTTTCTTGATTAATTGTTGAATCATTTTGGTCCATAAAACAGTGAAATATGTCCATTTCCTCCGGAAGATATCAAATGTACTATAATGCAAACAACTCATCTATTATAAAAAATTTGCCATTTATTTTGTATCAATCAAGCTCCAAAATTAATTTAATAAAAGAGCAGACTATCAAAGCTATTTCATCCTGGTGCACATGAATATAAATAGGTGTAAGAGTTATGCTAGCAGCCACGAGAGGCTGTACTTAGACACAGTGGTGCGTTGAGCTACATGCTAGCTTCACAATGACAGTGCTAACATGCTGATATTACAATATTTACAATGGTCAGTGTTTTATTTTGGTGTGTTAGCATGCTAACATTTACCATTCAGCACTGAACACAAACTACATCCGAGCATGGTGGAAGCCATAATCCAAAGTAATGGATAATTTGATGGTTTCAACCTAATGGTGGCACTAAGAAAAGTCAGGAGATCACCAAAGTCATTAAGATTCATCCTCTGGGGACCAAGAATGTCTGTACAAAATTTCATGGGAATCCATAATATTTCGGTCTGCACCAAAAGGGGTGGGCCGACCAGCCAACTGGGCAACACTGGTCCCATCACCATGCTGCCAAACTACAAACTACACTGACACCGTTGGGAGATACCACTAAACATTACAGGAGCGTACAGAGAGCTGCGATATGAAAATGCAATAAGGCAGCAGTGAGAGTGAGAGGCGGACCGTGCAAGGAGAGAGGAGGGGTGAGGCACAGATACGGAGGTGTTTAATATTGTTTGCTGTTTATCTCGACTAAACAGAAGCGCACAATAGAGATGTTATCTCGCCCACCTAAGGGTGAGAAACATTTCAGATCATGGTGGAAACGTGATAAGCTACATTCAAGATTGAATTAGGGAGAGGTGTGATCTGATAGCTTGACTTCTGTTACTGCAGATATTACCAGAGGAATATTTAGTTGTTTTCATGGGAATGCCCAAGATAGGATGAAGTGAGTGGGTGATGGGCAATATTTTGAACAGCGAATTTAAATGCTATACAAATGTGCTAGAGGATTCAAGCATTGAAATCAATTTTTCAAACATGGACACAACCTTAGAGGCCTTTTTTTCTATTCTTAAAGACACATCACTGACACTGAAAAGAGATTTTGGGGTAAATGTGAGGGATTTTTAAAAGGCAGATTAGAGAAGTTGTTCAGAGTATATTGTGTGCCTCTCATCAGTTTCTGTGTTGTGTTTTTTTCTCATTCAGCTGATTCAACCACAATCTGGTGTACACTTTTAATTACTAGCTACCATTTTCTAAAGTACATCATCAGTTGTCTGACAGCCACTGGTTTCAGTATGTTGTTGGTGCATTCAGGTGTTTCTGGGAAACTCAGAAACAAGAGAGTTAAAAGTGATCTTCAAACTAGCAACTTTTTAATAGAAGAAACAACAGAGTTAATTTATTCCCTCTCCATGTCTGTGTTTGCGTGCTCTTTTTCTTCTGGGATCGATGTTCCAATAGCTCATGAATATAACACCTCTTGGCAGCCAACACTGAAATCTCTGATCTCAGTTTGTCCTTGAACACAACAGCAAGGAGCTTTGATATCAGTCCCTGCTTGCCTTCACATGAAGATATTAGAACTAAAAAATAAAAAAATAAAGGCCATGACATGTTCACTGTGATGAACTGCCTTCCTAGAGATAATCTAACTTGATACTCATACTATACTGGCATGAGCTTTACTCGATTTGAACTCTTTACACTTTACATATGGAGCCCTTGGAATACAACACAGTTGATCCAAGGATCAAGAGGAAAACAAAACAGGTATACTTTCTTTTTTTTCTTTTTTTTAAATCACAGTTTTCTTTTGTCTCTTTGAATTTGGCCCACAACACTCACATGGTGAATAAACCTAAACCAGTTCTACCACTAACACACTGAAAGGAAGATGTGGGTGCAGACAGGGAGGCTGCTGACAGGACCTGATTTGTGCTTCTGTCAAAACCCAAAGATAGAAGGGGCGAAGAAAAATGAGAGTGGAAATGGAGACGTCCTGCTTTGCATATCACAGGTTGCAGTTATTTTGAGCCCTTGAAACAAAGTAATCACCAACATCAGCCTTTTTCTATACATATATCTAATATTCCCCTATGGTCATTTTACCATTAATTTAATCTGGGAGTGGCTGCAATAGGCTTTAACATGTTGGCAACCGAAAGTGAATACAGAAAATGTTGCTGTAATAATCCAGCAGACCTAAGGCCTCGGAATACAGATTCTTCTGAGATGTAGAAACGCCCTGAATATCTGAAAACACGTGGCTGCGTGTGTGTGTGTGTGTGTGTTTTCTGCCTGGTCAGCTTGCCCTCTGCAGCTGTGCATGTGTTCTTCAATGTTCTGCTTAAACAGTATAAGAGGGATATCAGAAAGCAATCAGGGGTGAATTGTAGACACACTGGGAAAGAGCCTGAGGGCCGGTGTCAAGAGGAGTGAGAGAAGTTGAGTATATTGACAGGTTTGTATGAGATGTGTTGCTGCCCTCGGGGACGCTGCTCACTATAGCACAAGTCAGGCAGAAACCAATAGGCAACATTAACCTCTAGGGAAAGTGTATGAAAGATACATTCAAGAGAAAAACGGAAACACAAGTGTGTGGGACATTGATCAGTAGGCTCCTGTTTTGGAAGGTTGTACTAACAATTGGACGAAACAGGAAACTACCCAGAGGACCCAGACCTCAAGGGGCCCAAAACCCCCAGGTTTACTCCATAGGCCTATCAATTGGGTCTAAATAATTGTAACAATGGAACATTTCTGTTGCGTGAATAAAACAAAAATAGTATAAAACAACATAGGCCCATGAACATATTCAAATTGTTTGCTCTGTCAGCTAAAAACAGGTGGGGTACAAAATCAGTGATGTTAAATGACTGATATCAATGACAAGACAGTAAATACAAAGTACATTAAGTCGTTTTGTGGCTCCTATAAATAAAAACGGATGAAATTTGTGTCAGTGATCGAATACACAATCATTTCAGGAGGTGTGTCCTGTGCAAACAGCTTATTGCCACCAATAGTTACATTTAATTGTTAAGCTACCTCTAGCAGCCATAGTAGCCTAATTATGACGAAAGCAAAGGAGGAAGTCAGATGTCAAACTACATAGAGCGACACTGGAAGTAGGTTGGGGCGGTCACAACATTGATGACAAAGGTCCTCTAACCTTAATAAAGTAGGCTCATTATTGTAACCCAAACCATGATCTTTCACTAAACCTTACCACCTAGTTTTTGAGACAAACGTAATCAAGCTGCGACTGTTCCGTAAGCCTAATTGCTGTTTAATAATGTAACCATGACGATGAAAGTCTGGTACACCTGTTGCCGTAAGGGCGCTATTTCAGGAGACGCTCCTATGGCTCGCTGCAGGGGGTAGGGACAAGCGGCCCAAATGTCTGTTTAGGTTTTAGGACTTGTTGCATTTCAGAATATTGTTTTCCTCATATTACTTATTGTTCACCTATCGTAGGCTCTCTCTCTTCAAAGCGTCTGAGGAGTGGCCCAGATCAAACTGAAGATTGTAGCGATGCTGCATTTCTGTCTGTCCCATTGCTGTATCGACCTTCTGTCTAAATATAGAGCCAGTCATTGGTCTGGTGTTGCAGAACGATTATAGCTCTTGAAAGACAAAAACACCTTTTGTACCCAGTTCTTCTGTACTTGCGCAATGTCTCGCACATCAGCACAGAAATCAATAGTAACATCTATTCTCCTGGTGTGAGTGTGTTGTGCATTTTTGTGTGTTCCTTCTTGTGGCTGAGCTCATGATAAGTGCTGGAGTATGTTTTTTCCCCCCCTGCTCTTGATTGTGCTGCTGACAATAGCAGTTAATGACAGACCAGAGTGGCTGTGGGGGATGGGACGTTGTGGAGGTAAAAAAAAAAAACATTTTCAAAGGCATACACGCTTTTTATTCATAAACCTGTATGCAACATGGCCAGTGGTTGCCTTTATTAAGCTCAGAGCACTATCCATGAGCGCTGTGCGTTTCAATTAAATCAAAGCTGTTTGAAGGCTTGCCGACATCACAGGGACAGAACAAAAAGCTTTCAGCAGGTTGTGAATGTAGTCAATTGCAAACAAGATGTGCAATTCAATGAATCATTGAGACTGGATGGGGAGAGGAAATGGATGGGTTATACTAATAAAAACAAATGGATGCGTTAGAATAAACAAAGCATCAATGCTAATTTTAAATAGGGATTCCCTGTATTGCCGGGCTATATTTGTTTCATCTCATCTTTTGATTCAGCATCTAGTTAAAAGAAACATAACAAATTTATGCCAGCAGAAGAAACACTTGTTAAGCAAATAAAATGTATTTTTAGAAACATGAAAGCTACTCAATACAAGCAACTCAAGGAGGTTACATTGAGGCTTTTGAAAAGTGTCCTCAAAGATGTTCTTGCTGATATATAGCTGGAATTAATATACTGCTATGTTTTGTCTGATTATACTTAAATATCTAAAGAGTTGCAGTTTTAACTGATTGAAAGACATTTTGATAATGAACATGACCATAACCTGTGAGACAAGTTGAGAAATTCAGCCCCCACCTGAACCCATCTCTGTTCACTGTCGTAAGGTAAACGTTTTATCCTTATATTGTGATATTGTAACCGAAATAATCTAAATCCTAACATATGTGGGTTGAAAACATAATAGGCTAAAACTACATGATACAGCTACACGGCTACAAACTAAGCTTATCAGGAAGGTTGTCCTGGTGACAAACTCCCAGTCACCATATGTCAAGTGCTCCAGGGTGAAACACTGTGAACCCTTCAGCTCACTCAGTCAAAGTGCAGCGTGATTCAAACGTGGGAATCCCTGAGAGCCGACAAGGCTTTCGCTGCTCGCATGACATAAAACTTTAATGAGAACAAAACTATTACACATCAGTTAACCAGCCACTGAGGTCTGCTCCTGTATTGACTTTGCTCAGGGTGACAAGACCACACACACATACGCGCGCACACGCACACACACACACCACATAGTCACACCCTTAACAGTTACACATTTTCACATTATGCAAACACAGACACACACACTGTTGTACAAGTGTTGGGTGAGACAACCACAACCGCACACATATACAACTAAATATGTGTTTCACACACACACACACACACACACACACACACACACACACACACACACACACACACACACACACACAAACATCAATAGAAGGAGTTCTTACTACAGTAGATTAGGTGTGATAGATATTGATGATTTTCTATCACCTTAGGATTGATCAATACAGGAGGCATGTTCCTTGCCTACTCACTTACACATTATGTCTGACAATATAGGCCAATAACAACAACTAATATAGGCTAATAATGTTTTAAGTCATTAGTAGACCATTTATTCAATCCATTCATCATTAGCTGTAACTGCATAATGTGGCCTGAGGCAAGTGTCAGATGGACACCAGATACCCCACATCATCTGCAGAAATTCAGCATAACAGAAAAACATGCATGCTATTGATGGCAGAGATTTTTTTTTTTTTTTGACAGAGTGAAAAATCGATGGCATAGCTTTGTGCCAGCCCCGGGCCTTGCAGGTCCCCACGGACTGGCTCCGTTTATTGTGCTCAAAAAAAGGCAATTACAATGTTAATGTGTCGCAGCAGGAGAGTGAACCTGGGAAGAGGACGTCAAAGGTTGATGGAGAGAGGCAAGTCACCGTGGGTTAACAGCAAAACAGCGTCTGGGGAGCGTTTTATATAAAAGCACACTGGGAGGCAGAGAGGAATGAACCCACCTATGGACACAGATTACACTCTTTTTGTGGCTAAAACAAATCATTTGAGCTACATTTTCTGCCTACAGCAGGGTAGGTCGGTAGGTCGGTAGGTCGGTGGATAGATAGATAGATAGATAGATAGATAGATAGATAGATAGATAGATAGATAGATAGATAGATAGATAGATAGATAGATAGATAGATAGATAGATAGATAGAGTAGAAGAATTTCTCATGCTATTTATCACAGCTCTCAGACAGGAGCCATCATGCAGGACTAATACAAACCCCTCTCTGAGGAAGTCTCTCGGGAGCCCATAATAAGCCATTAAACAGGCGCATTAGGAGTAATGAAAAGGCTCTTAGTGGTTTACCACTGTGGGCCACCTGGATTTCTCTCTGTGGAAGTGGGCGGCGGCTGTGATCGTCTGATGGCTGCAGGACGAGGGGAGGAAAAACAGTGGAGATAAATATGATGATGTTTGCATATCACCCGCTATTTTCAGTTAGACCTTACGAACACGATTCTCTTTGTTCCATTATAAACTTGACCATAGCTGATTATATGTTTAATACGACTTTAAATGGAGGTTTAAGTGAAAGTTTTGTACCTGATTTGCTTTAAACGTTTTTATAAGGCATGGGGTTATTCTTATTTAACCTAATGTCATGTGAAGACGGTAAGAACCAGAAAATCTTAAATTTCTTTAAATCAAACTCAATTGAATTTCATCACTTTGATAAAAATATATGGCTATACCGTTTTTAAACATCTCAACTAGCTTACATGAGTCCAAAGCGTCAGTCATTCTGTGTCAAAGACGTGTCATCTCATTATATCAGAAGCTCAAGTCTTGCCTTTTCGATTTCCTGCTTCAGTGGACACTCCTCTGTTTTGGTAGATTTTCCCTTTACTGCCAAAATCACTGGAACGAATCAGTCAAATCATCAACAACTGAGCAAGTCACACAGCCGATGAAGGCCACGAGATTTGGCTGAAAACTAAAAAAAAACAAGTTAGTGGAGGATTTTTTTTGTGTGTGTCCAATATCAAAAGAACCTTCAAATGCAATTAAAAAAAAGAAAAGATTAATGTCGCTTTGATAAGAATAGAAATGTCTTTTTTGGGGTGGATTGTCACGCTATCCATGGTGCTGAAATCAAGAACAGGCTCTGAAGTGTTTGGCTGCAAAACCATTTGCACAAAAGTGTTGAACGCAGACATAACCTAGTCCATAACGAAGGCAGCGCGCTATACCTGCGATTGTGATGCAAATGTTAATGGACTCTGAGGTCCTCTGATTAGCCTGATGTGGGCTAATTTCCCTCCTCTGCAATCCCCAGAGAGCCCAGAGTGCCTTTTCACTGTCCCTTATTAATCGAGGAGCGTTGGGTGGGATTTTCTGCCTCGCTGGTTTGGCAGATAGACACAGCAGACAGACAATCATGGCTTAAACGACAGGATGAATGCCTCGGTTTTCTGTACTCAGACATATGACATCTCTTAAGCTGTGAAATCTTCTCAGCATATACGTGATAGTTTGGAGAGTTCGCACCTCTTCTCTCTCTCTCACACACACACACTTGGCTCAATCTGGGTCGTGCGTCAAACGATTCATGTAACACACTCTCTCTCTCTCTCTCTCTCTCTCTCTCTCTCTCTCTCTCTCTCTCTC
>NW_019523627.1:122532-201245 GCF_002814215.2 Seriola lalandi dorsalis | reverse complement strand
ACACACACACACACACACACACACACACACACACACAATCATTACCACAGAAAACATTTAATGGATGAGGTAATGATAGCCTACAATGAAGGGCATTGTAGACTTACATAATTGCGGTCAACGATGCCATGGAAACATAAAAGCCAGTTTTTACTGCTTGGTATAGTGTAATATAAGTCTTTGCTTCGCATTGCAGCAGCTGTGAAAATATCAAAAGGTCGTTTCTGAACTTTATTTTTAATTTTCATATGATAACCTATATATAGGTGGTATTCACAAAAAGCAGGTCGCAGTTTCTCCGTGTGTGAGGATCTGTTCTCAAAATACTTTTTTCCCTAGGGGAAATTGCCCCCCAATAATCACGAAAATTAGGCTTTTATTTTTGTAATTCGAGGGAAAGATGGGGGGTTGGATTGGTGTCGGCGGAGGGGAGGTGGCGGTGGGGTGTTACATTGGGCGGAGAACCTTGTGCCAGCTCACCCATGTGTGTAATGTGAAAAAGGAGAGCCGCGGGTGAAATAGTGTGGAGGCAGTGGAGGAGGAGGGGGTGGGGCTGGTGTGTGTGTGTGTGTTGGGGTGGGGGGCGCAGGGGGGAATGGATTTGAGGACGCAGTGAGATCACAAAGCCGTTTTTGGATTTTGATGATCGTCCCTGCCTTTTGTTGGTTGGTCGAACATGGAGTGTGTAAAGCCAGACACAGATAAAGAGCTTTGATCGGTCATATCTGTATCGACACAGATGAGGATCCTCCTGGGACACGGTACCCACCACCCCCCACATCCACCACCAACCCATCTCTCCAATGACTCTCAGGATGGGTGATAAACTGCGAAAGTCCCTTTGCCCTCTCTACAGATAAAGGTAAACCATGCAGCTCCCACTGTGGTCAAACGTGCAAAATCAGTCATTAATTAATAAATACTGAGTATATATATATATATATATGGAAAGAGTCCAACGCCACTGGAACCTCCAAACGTGTGGGTTCCAGCAGTGTAAGATACCATTTCACAATAATATAGGTCGAAACGACGTGAAGAGGCCTTTCAGGAGGACGTTTAATGTCATGTGTTGTCCTCGTGCACAGGACCACATGCGCGTGCACGTGTTGGATTCATCATATGATCACAGTAGGCCCAAATCTTATAGCAAAATCAGTCTGAATACCTACACATTTATGACAAGCAAAACATTTTCCATTCTTCTTCTTACTATTATTATTATTATCTGTACAGCGGGTCGTGAGAGGGTCTGCAGCCTGTGTAACCTGCTGGCTGGTGGTGTCAGGGCTGCTCTTTTCATCTTGCTGCAGACTCCATCAGACAGCGCAGAGCGCAGATCAGAGGAGGGCTGCAGCCCGTTGATAACAGCCTCTGTCATTAACTCTTTCATTCAGGGAGGGAGAAAGCAGCCATTTTCGTTCCCACAACCGAACATTAAAACAAACACACACACACCCACTCAAGACGCACGAAGCAGGAGCGATTTGTGTGCCTCGTGCTTTACTATTCAAATGCAGCTGTTTAAATCAAGCTTGAGATCTAACAGATGCTCAGGCCCGGTAGAGCTCGGCCTGCACGCTCCATGTGAACCTGTCGGCGAAATCACCGCATCATAGTGCAGCCTGGTTTCATCCAGGATTCAGCTTCAGATCAAATTCAGTTTAAAAAAAGAGAAAAGAAATCGAAGAATGAGGCAAAAAAAAAGAATCTTTTCTCTTCTGTTCTTTGTCTGCGCTGAAGGATGAAATGCTCTTTTCGGCAACACAGGGGTTAATTATTCGACTTTCAAAAGTCAGGATTTCTGAAAAAATATTTCTATATAAAATACAGACAGGTGGATGAAGAGGCAGCAACGTCACTAACAGATAGTGACGTCGCTGCATCTTCATCCACCTTTAAATCTGTGGCGCAGATCAACACCAGGCCTCTCATTCTCATCTGAATGATACATACAACATCATGTTGCGATAAGAAGTTGGAGATGACAGTTTACTCTTCTGTTATTCCGCTCCATCACTGCTCTCATCAGGTTACAGTCTATTCTATATTAAAGAAACCAGGTTGAGAGCATTTAATAGGAAATATTGTTTTGTTTTTCTCAGTTGTAAAGCAAATATCCTGGGTGTGTACAGCAACAGGCCGTGTTACAGTAGCCTTTACTGTATGTATGTTAGCTCAGGCTTTTGTAGTGTAGAGATCTAGGCCGCGGCTTTGTATCACGATGAACTCTGATACTGCAGCCTGTGGAAACAGAGAACATGGTGGAGGCAAAGTGCTACTGACAAGACAATGTCAACAAACTGTTTACAGCACTTTAGGCCTCGGTTGCTAAAATCCCTTCATGAAAAAAAGTGTCACTGCAATTAAAGCTTATTATGATTTTTTAACTGAGTCAACAAGGCCAATAAGCGCGATGTTACACTGTGCTACAGCCTGGGTGTTTTTTTTTTATTATTATTTTTTAAAGTTGTTTAGTTTCTATGAAGCAGGTAACTCAAGTCTACTTACTGTATATTTAGGGATTAATTTATTTGATCGGTTAAAAAAAGCTAATGTATTCTTCCAAGGAATGAAAATAAATGCATTCTCACTCCAGACCAAATTAACACATTCTCTGTCAACGTTTCTTTTCAAATTGGCTGGCTTGGATGTTTAATGAACAAATCTCGTATCATATATAGACTAGACTACATTTTTCTCAACGGAAACATCTCCATGGCTCAGGCTGTCACATCATCTTAACAGACAGTCACTGTATGAATGGATGAGTGAATGAATGAGCATCCTGAATGAAAACTTCAGCCTGAAAACGGAGCCGGTGGAATAAAAGTAGATCGAAATTTACGAATCAAATTATAAAAAATAATAATAGGCTACATTGTGCAAAAGTAGGCTACATTTGAAAAAAAAAAAAAAACTATATGCGGCTTCCAACTCTAAATCTTACCATAATTTAGCAAAGACAAAATACACGATTTTTTTTTCTTCATCACCAACAAACCCATCACGTTTTTTTTTTTAAATCCATGTAATCCCAAACAATTTGGGTTATTATTCTGATGCTCCATGTCCGCTTCTCCTTAAAAAGAAATGAAAATGGCACAAAATTTGATAAAAAAAAAATACAAATCCTAGTTTTTGTTTGTTATTAATCTGGTCCAAAGAGTTGGGATTTTCGGGCGAATTCCAGGCTCCTTTTATACGCGTAAAGTTATGCAAGAACTGAGGCCCCCGGAATGTCATTGGATGTTCGGATGAGATATTATAGATTATGGGTTTGGAAAGGGATGGTGGGGGTACTGCAAGCACCTCCCCTAGAAATGCAGCAAATCTCTCCCGTTTTCTCCTGGTGGGGCACTGGGAGGGCTGGAGACGTGCTTTGCATTGGCAGGCTGATGAGGACACGTGTCTCCTCCCTGCCTCCCCCCCCCCCCTTCAACCCCCCGGGCTCCACGGTACCGCATTGGCATCAGTAAAGGCACCTGAAACCCGACAACCAACTCCTGGAAACGGTGCCTGCCACCTTATAACCCAAAAGAAAGCGATATTATAGGCCTTACAGAAACCTGTGGCTGGCCCTTCGTCGTGCGTAAAGCTCTTGCGCACACCGCTGAACTGCCTCAGAGACTGAATAGGTGCGCTACTAGTCGAGCATCAGAGCGCAGTGCCAAGATGCAGAAACGGAGCAGCGACGTCTGAAGGTGACATGAACCTGTGGATAATCAAGAGCAGCAGGCGTACACTGAGCCAGAAGTGGAGATAGCAACTGAAAACCACCGGTGTCTTGAAACAAAACTTGCGCTTTTTCCTCGTGGCTTTATCTAATGCAGAGAATCAAGAGCTGCAACCCAAAGTAGCCTCAAATTTCTAGTGACTGAAGGACAAAAACACTAATTACGCTGCAGACATTTGACGGGAGAGGAGCAAAAAATGGCGACGTTAATCAGAAGCAAGCTTTCTAATAAACTGTCAAATGCAGCCACGACTGTGTCCAACAAATCCCAGGCGAAGGTGAGCGGGATGTTCGCCAGGATGGGGTTCCAGGCCGCCACCGACGAGGAGGCTCTGGGCTTCGCCGCCTGCGATGACCTGGACTACGACCACCGGCAAGGCATGCAGATGGACATTTTGTCATCCGATGAGATAGGGGGAGAGGGGAGCGCAGACGGAGGTGCGCTGGAGGGGGACAGCCACTACCAGAGGGACGGCACCGGCCCCCCGCACTCAACCTCAAAGGACGGAGATCCGACGAACGAGTTGTCTGAAGTCAGACCAAAAATCACCGCTTGGGAGGCGGGCTGGAACGTCACGAATGCGATCCAGGTAAAAAGGCACTTCGTGGATTGTGAACGGGCGGTTCCGGTGCTCGGTTCTAATTGGCTGAGCCGCCTCCGGAGCAGCTGTGAAATTCGAGATACACGCACACCTGCGAAGGCATAAAGGGTTCATTAAAATTCGCAACAGGAACTTTGCCAAGTTATTTTTAATAATGGTAAAACAAACATGGCTGCTAAACTATTCAGACTAATTGGGCTATTTGTGGTTGGGATATAGAAGTCTCTTGAACATTCAACTCTTTCTTGGTAAAGTCATATTTTCGTGCATTTTTATATAGGAGCACTGCAGAGATGTTAGAGCAGCCAAGACATTACGATGTGCTGAAAAAGGGAGGTAGTTGGTTCCATGCCCCCCCCCCTTCCTCCCCTTCAACACACACATTCTTTGTCTGTATAGTGATGCATAGTGCCACCGATGCACGTCCCTCATAACTCTTCACCTAATAGGCATTGAATAAATGAAGGAAAATTATATTATGTCCTTTGGGTTTACAGAAAGCCAAAGCTAAATTTTTAACCATCTTGTTGGATTAATTGGGGGGGGGGGGGCTCTTTAAAGGCAAATAAATTAATTGCAGCTGAAACATAGGTAGATTAATTGATGTATGAAAATGGGCAAAAATGTAAGGAGATAAATGTTTAGCTATCTAACAGGCCTATGTTACAAAGTGCAATGAGTCGCATATGTTAGAATCGATAGATAGATAGAAAATATGTATTTTTTTATATACAACTACAACACGAAGAAACATGTGTGTGATCAGCTATTTGGCCCAGAAATGTAATGAGGTCTAAAGTGATGGCTAAAGTGAGGATCTAGTCCTGAGTGAAATCCGCGTGTGTAGACTATGCGACAAAAAAAAAAAAAATCCCTAGACACAATCGTTCTGTGCCTTATCACGGCCGCGGTCACGGCAGTCACCATGACGTCAGAGTGTGTCTCCTCCAGCTCGCGGTGACGTCAGAGGCGGGCGGATGCGCTCAAAGCGAAGTGGAAAACCCACAACATGAAAACGGGAGTGAAATCCATTGAAGAGTCAGGCCGACTAAAGTCACAGCCCACATCACACTAACCCAAATAAAAAAATCATTTAGGCCTATATATTCAGAGCAACATTAATGATTCACACTTCATGACTAAACCCAAACTATTTCACAATGTGTTTTTCCCTCATTTTTTATGTTTACAGGGGATGTTTGTTCTTGGGTTGCCCTACGCCATCCTGCACGGAGGATACCTCGGACTCTTTCTCATTATTTTCGCCGCCGTAGTGTGCTGTTACACGGGGAAAATCCTCATTTCCTGTCTGTACGAGGAGGACGAAGACGGGCAGCTCGTCCGTGTGAGGGACTCCTATGTGGACATTGCCAACGCCTGCTGCGCGCCCAGATTCCCGGCTTTAGGTGGCCACGTAGTGAATGTTGCCCAAATCATAGAGCTGGTGATGACTTGCATCCTGTATGTGGTGGTCAGTGGTAATCTCATGTACAACAGCTTCCCCAACATGCCAATTTCCCAGAAGTCGTGGGCCATCATCGCCACCGCCGCACTCCTCCCCTGCGCCTTCCTCAAGAACCTGAAAGCCGTCTCCAAGTTCAGCTTGCTGTGCACGATGGCCCACTTTGTTATCAACGTCCTGGTGATAGCTTACTGCCTATCCAGAGCCAGGGACTGGGCCTGGGAGAAAGTCAAGTTTTACATCGATGTCAAGAAGTTCCCCATCTCCATTGGGATTATCGTTTTCAGCTACACCTCTCAGATCTTCCTGCCGTCTCTGGAGGGGAACATGCAAAGACCGAGCGAGTTCCACTGCATGATGAACTGGACTCACATCGCTGCCTGCATCCTCAAGGGCCTGTTCGCCCTGGTGGCCTACTTGACCTGGGCTGACGAAACCAAGGAGGTCATCACAGACAACCTGCCCCCAACCATCCGAGCTGTCGTCAACCTCTTCCTTGTGGCCAAAGCTTTGCTGTCGTATCCGCTGCCGTTTTTCGCTGCCGTCGAGGTATTAGAGAAAACGTTTTTCCAGGAGGGAGCACGTTCGTACTTTCCAGATTGCTACGGAGGCGATGGACGCCTAAAATCCTGGGGACTCACTCTCCGATGTAGCCTTGTTGTGTTCACTCTGCTCATGGCGATCTATGTGCCACATTTCGCCCTCCTCATGGGTCTCACTGGTAGCCTGACAGGTGCAGGCCTTTGCTTTCTGCTTCCCAGTCTCTTCCACCTCAAGCTTTTATGGAGAAAGCTGCTATGGCACCAGGTTTTCTTTGATGTCGCCATCTTTGTAATAGGAGGTATATGCAGCATTTCTGGTTTCATCCACTCAATGGAGGGGCTCATAGAGGCTTTCAACCATAACGTAGAAGAGTAGATGCAAGTCATTGCTGGAACTAGATGTTAACTGCAAATCCCCATTTAGTGAAAAAATAAATAAATAAATAAAACACACGACTTCCCTGCAAACGCAGCCCCTCTGCTTAATCCATGCGTAAAAAGCGCGCACAAAACACGCAGACATTTTCGCACCCATACAGTCTTGCATCAATTCAGTACAGAATGCGCGCGCACACACGCACACACACACAGACACAGAGAAAGAGAGAGAAACAGAACCGGTGGCAGTGATGGAATCTAATGTAATGCATCAACAACACACTATATGGACAATACATGTTGTATAAATATGCGAACAGAAGTACATTTACATATTTTCCAGTGGAGTGAACGTTTACAATATTGACCTTAAACAAAATTGCAAAAAGGGCAGTTCGTCTTTTCGTCGCTCTTGTGGTGCTTCCCCACATGAGACTTCACTTCATGTAACGCTCGAGTTTGTGATGGACATTCGACAGCATAATGTGATTTACTGATGATTAAGATAAGTTTATTTAAAAAAGACACTAAAGAAAAGAAATGCCACTTTCTTCTAGGTAATTTGCAATACGATAAAGTAAAGTAACACAAAGGCAATAACCAGCAGTAGAAACACATGAATGCGTCTAGAAATATTTAAAAGAATAGCAAAGTTTCGTTAATAAATGAGGAAAATGGACCTTCCCCGAGCAGTTTAAAACACCGGAAATGCAAAATGTCAGATAGTACACAGCAGCTATACAAACTATGCATTGAATGTATGATATTTCAGACACACAAAACATAATGAAACTGGGAAGTGGAAAATTTAAAAAAAGATCATCAAAAATTTCGATTCTTCTGCGTGAAAGTCTTAGGCTAATGCTTTGGTATTTTTCCCCCAAATTTGAAATCAATTTTAATCGGCAATAACAAAATTTACCTCATCTGAAATACACATTTTGGTAAAACGTCCAAGCCCCCACATCCTGGCCCAAATTTCAGCTACAGATGGGGACCCCAAATTGAAATCCTGCACACCCAATTTTAACATAATTCTTTTCATTGCGTTTGAAAATACATGGCCTGTTCTTAAATTAATTTTAAGACTTCTGTCTCGAAAATTCGGTGTATGAAAATTTAAAAAAATAAAAAAGAGAGATCATTAAAGAGGAAAATGTGCATACAGACATTTTTCATTCTGTGCAATCCAATGGGTCCTGTGGAAATGTTATAAAACCGTATGTGTAGTGTGTTATTGTGGTTTCAAAAAGATGGAATGTATATCTCAAAGTCGTTATCATATATCGTGAAATTAATATTAAAGAATAAAGAAATAAGTGAAATTATATTGTAAAAATGTGTGTGGTTTTATGTAAAACGAAAAATGGTCAGAACATGTATTTTTTTTTCTCTATAATAAAAGACAGAAAATGGTGGAGAAAATAGTTGCATATTTATTTTTTTAAATCAAAATTGAGCTTAATTGACACCGTGTCAAGGCTGCAGAGGCCTAGTGGCTTGGTGTTTGTATGAGATGGGAGTGAGGGTCGATACAGGTTTATCTGTCAAATCAGAATCCTATTACAATTTCTACTGTGGTTTTTCTAGCCCTTTGGCCTGTGCTCAGGTTTTGTCTGTAGAGGAATTCAAAGCCATGCGTGTTTTCTACATTTACATTCGTGCATGCTCAAAGAGCACTTGGCCAGATTTTGTGCTGCAGGCATGTATCGGGCCTTATGGGCGACCTGTTCATCCACTGTGTTGATTTTCTCCTCAGACAACATCTGGACGAACCGTTTATTCTCTGACAGGGCTAATCTCCAGCTGCGGAAGCATCAAGTTAGCTGGTGCATATGAATGCGCGGATTTACCTTAAAGCCTGGAGGCCAAGGGACAGTTCACATGCAGCGCAAAATGCAGGAACATATGCTGCAATATTTCTAATGTGATCACGGGACTAACAGCTGAGATGCACAAGCAGAGGCCTCTTGGACAAACGAAAAGGCGGTGAGATAAGTCAACATCTCTTACAAAGATATAACACAGAATTTATCTTATTGGATACGCAAAACACAATAAGTACAACCTATATCTGAAATCCCGCAGCCATTTCACCTTTCTATCAGCCATTAAAAGACAGCCGACTATGTATAGGCATAAAGCAATAGCCTATATGTAAAGCAAAAAAAGGATAACAACATTACTACATGGAAAAATATAAGCTAAATATGAGCTAAAACAAACAATTTCGGCACAAATAAACAAGTCATGAGATGACTTTCCTCCCATCATCATCTTCAAGGTAGTTTTACTAAGAATTGTAATGCCTGGGGAGCCACCTAGCGGACAGGAGAGGAAATGTTTCAAAGCAGAGAAACATCGCAACAATAGACCTAGACAATACACCATACCGATAACTAATAATTAAAATATTTCCATTCAACTGTGTAAAATATTTGTCCTATCATAACCTCAATAGGCCATTATCGGCCCCCCTGAGGTACATACTTAAGTAATGCTTAATGACTGTATGTTGTATGTAGGGGGGCTGATCCAGGATTTTTCTAAATCAGGGGCCATTTCAAATATCACACACAGCAGTAAATGAAAATGTTGGCAGACAGCAAAAATGTATAACTGCAATGTTGTCTGACAAAACCACCATACACAATTTAAAGACAAAGACTGCGCTGTGATTTCAGGTATATTTACTTGTAAATTTATCACTCCGAGAGAAAGTTAAAAGTGACAGAATATCTTTCTTCTTTTGTATCACAGCATCCACAAGTTTTCAACTACTGTACTTTCTCAAAAAGTGATCAGGGCCTTTATTTACCTCAACTGCAGAAGGCGACAGGCCTTTAGGGCAGCCTTGTGTGACAGGCAAGCCTTTATTGCCAATTTGCGCTGTTTGATATGTATAACTGGTCATACCTGTTTTTTAGGAAGAAAGACTTTTTTAGATGCTCCCATCTGCAGTGTTACTACATTACACGTACTACAAAGTCAACACTTACTGTAACTGTTCCAATTGTTCCGATCTGCTAGTTACTTTAGCTTACCGATGGCTTCTCCCACTCCCTCAGGCTCTCTCTTGCTTGGTGTGTCTTATGTGCATTTATTCCTCTGCCTCCTTTTGTAATAGTGGTACATGTAACAAAATTAGTTTATTTGCCATAATGAAGTCAAAGCTCAGTTAATTGGAAGCACTTCTCTGCTTCCCTGAAGCTCCCAAGCAGGTGGGAAACCAGGGCGGCAAGGTGACTGCCTGTAACAAGAGGCGCATTCTTAAGATCACACTTGGCACCCATACATGATCTGGCCATACAACAGCTTTATACCCGTTTGGAAAACTTTAAATCTAGCAACAACTGCACTTAGTTGGCAACACTGCAGGGGGTAAACAATAGTTATAGAACCTATTAGCACCAAATAATTTTGAAAGAGCAGCAACCAATGGGGAAACTCCAACTCAGTCATCTAGCATTCAGCTGTTCAATGGTGGAAATATGATCAGTCAGGGACACTCGTGATTATATCAGCCAACAATGGTGGTAGTGTGCCTTTTTACAGAATAAATAACAGAAGGGCATTGAGACAAGCAAGATTTATCTGTGATCAGACAATCCCACTGGAAGTCTATTCAGACAGTGAGCTGACTGAGGTCCGGCTTTGACAGACAAACCCTATTTGAGCTAATAGGAGTTCTCCCCTCAACTACAGCATGCATCAGACATTCGTAAAACTTAGAGTGAAATGTTTTGTTTAGAAACAAAACATGTGGACGCACGTATTACCAGTTGCAGCTATGACCTCGGTCAATAAGGCTTGGTGCGCTAAGACTGGCATAAGAGTTAAAACCTACTTTTTTCCCCCACCCAGCTAGCGCACTCTGCCCCAGGACCATATTTTGCCATGATCACACACACGGCAAAAATAATACCAGTCGTACTGTGCTGAACATATTTATTTATCAATTAACATTTATAAACATCAACATTAATACTCTCAAATCTGTAACGTCCTAAATTCAATGATAGTATACTGGCGCCTTCTGCTGGCCGCATTTCACTGAGCTTGATAAAACACAGTACTTTGGAGTTGATGTGAGTATTGATGGCAATCAAGTATCTCACACCAGACATTCAGTGCAAAACCTTTTACCAAGTACTTGACAATTAACTGGAAGCTTGAAATGCACGCAAGACGAACTTAAGACCACACATGTCAACATTCAGACCCATGAGTACTCAGTAGTCATTACTACATTATTACATGAGTACTCAGTACTCATGGGTCAGAACACACCCATCTTTGACCTCTGTCTTAATTTTGATGTCAACTACACACCTGTGAAACTTCTTGGCTGTACCATAAATGGCTGTTTATCACACACATGGGTATTGTTTTCTCACCGTGTGTGTGTGTGTGTGTGTGTGTGTGTGTGTGTGTGTGTGTGTGTGTTCATGGCAAAATGTGGTCCTGGAGACAACTCCTGTAGCAGAAACTACCGGAGATGGTTTTGAGTACTTTGGTAGGTGTTTATACATATGTCTGACTTGTCACCGTGATAGCATTACAACCATGTGAGATACATTCAGGAAACTTTTACAGGTGTGCAGTTGAGATAAAAATGAAGGCTGAGCTTAAGGATGAGTGTGGTCCGATCCAAGTAATGGCATTTTAAAAAAACCTTAATAAAATTTCATAATTAAACAAAAACAGTGAAATATTTACAGGCAATAGAATGCCATTGTAAGACAAGGGAAGTCAAAAGGATAAGAAGAAAAAGATAAAAAATAACCAAGTGGCTCAAAATACCTGCAGATTAGAACATCCACATGAAGTGGTTTGGTGGTCAATATAGTAGTACAAGCAGATTCAAATAATCAGTTGCACACTGGCATTCACGTTCGACAGCAGCCAGTCACTGTAACCCCAATACTCCAATATAATGAGGCTCATTGGCTGGGCTCTTCATTGTTCAGGGTTGTGGGCTTCTTGGTCGAGCACTCGACCACCCAGGGGTGAGACAGGACTCCTTGGATGGGCAGTCTGTGCATGGGGTTGTGCTTCAGCAGCCGGGCAACCAAGTCTTTGGCTCCAGCACTGATATTGGACTGTGCAGGGTAAGTGTACTCCACCTGGACAACAAAGACAAACAGGTGAGGTAAGTGGTGTGGCACGGCCTTACACTCACAACACTGAGTGACTGACAAAACAAGTACTTTGAAGACATCACCTTGGGCTCTGGGATATTATGGAGCATTTTTCATTTTTATTCAGTATTTTATAGACTTATTCAATTCAACTACAAATAAAAAGACCTAATACATTTCTATCTTTCAACCTGACTATTGCTGTCGCTTAGATATGTGCGTCCTTTTGTAAATTTTTCCTTTCTCAACCACTTCTCTCCTCTTTTCTGCTGCATTTGCGGTTACTTCAGTGACAGCATCGCGTAGCATTGCATTATTTACAGATGCCTGTAGCACATGGACGCACAATTAAGATAGAAGTAGTAGTCAAGGCAGAGTAGTCGACGTGTAACTATCCTAGGGGCAAATGTGATATAATCGGTGCCATTCCGGACACTTGTGTGTCAAGACAGCACTGGTGTTTAAGATTTTAATAAAACAGGCAAAAGGTGTTTTGACACACTGTTGGCTTAAATGCATTAACCTCCTAAGACCCGAACTCTTGCATGGTGTGCATTTTTAATTTCTCTTTGCTATTTAGGCTGATTGGGACCTGAGAAAAATGATGTCCACATATGAGGACATTAGTTTTAAATTTCGATTACTGAGTGGCAGTATAATATCCTCATATGTGGTCACCAGGCCCTTGTTGAGAAAAAGTTAGTATTGTGGTCTAGAGAACCCAAAATGTGAGGTCCACATATGTGGACGCCAGGTCCTAGGAGGTTAAGGAGCAAATCACTCAGATCCCACAGAAAATTAATAGGGAAAAATTTCACTTTGCAACACAGTGCTCTTCAGTGGGACACCACTGCAGCTCACTTTGGACAAGGTAATGCTAGTGTTGTTTCACTATAACTGTATTTTTCAGACTGTGTAGTAAATACTCATTGAAATTGCATTTAAAAGTTGATAAAACAATATATGCCAGTTGTTGGAGTGTCTAGCTATCCTTGACTTACCCTTGATATCCTCCGGTAGGTGTCCTCATGAGTTTTTGCTTCAAAGGGGGGTTTTCCAACCAGGAACTCATAGCAGAGGACACCCAGGCTCCACAGGTCCACTTTTTCATCATGCGTTTTTCCCTCAATCATCTCTGGAGGCAAGTAGTCCAATGTTCCACACAAAGTTGACCTCCTGAAAAAGGAAAGTGTGACCGATAAAGTAAGGCGCTTTTTCATTCCTGACCTGAGTACTGATAGTCAAGCCAAACAAGTAAATAGACGATCTCCATGGAGGGAGCTGCGTCTAACCTCTCTGAAGTTTATAATGAGGAGAAACAATTGTGGAAAGTCATAATGGACATTGTTTGCAAAATACCAATCTTCCCCAGAATCCTAAGTCATACTCCCAAAGTAACATAAACCACCCATTTCCTTCATGTACTTTATGTATTGCATAGATGCTTTGAACTACATTTTATGTTTAGCCCATTCTCTAGACCCCCCCCTTTTTTTCTCTCTTCTTTCTCTTTCACCTTGTTGAAGTATCTCCTACATAAATTCCAGATTCACTAAAAATACCCAACAGACTCAATACTTAATTAAAACAGTCAAAACCAAAAGGCAACATCTATAAAAAAGGGCATATATGGATACCTGGAGGAGGGCGTGTGAACAGACCAGCCAAAATCTGCAATCTTCAGCTCCCCGTTGGCTCCAAGCAACAGGTTCTCTGGTTTGATGTCCCTGTGGATCACCTTCTTGGAGTGGCAATAGTTGAGGGCATCTGCCAGCTCCATGATGTACTAGTACAGCACATAAGGAATAGAGCATGATGAATCCAAATAAAATTCTGCATGCATGTAAGTTGGTGATGTAAACTGCTCATTTGATGGCAAAGTATACATTTTAAAAAAAGTTCTTAAACTGGCAGACTTACCGTGGCACTTCTGTCCTCAGTAAAATTTCCACACCGCTGCAGCTCACTGTATAGTTCTCCCTTGGGTGCAAACTCAAGGATGAGATACACACGAGACGCGTCATGGAAGTAGCCATAGAGACGCAAGATATTGGGGTGCCTGAAGGACGCCGATGCAGAAGAGTGTTCTGAGAAATTTTGTTGAAATACCCAACCATGGTTTCAAAAGAGCAAACATTGGTAGAACTATACAAACAGTTGCAATGGCTAATGCTTCAGCAGTTGCTTTATACACGAGGTCCACATTCTTAGTTAATTCAATGGATCTATGCAAAATGTAATCACTGAGCAAAACCTTCAAATTTGACTCATCTGTAGTGCTGAAATTTGGATTAATCAGAATTAATCCTGCAGAGACTGACATGACCCAATCAGATTTGAACTCAAGGCAGACAAAACAGAAACATGAACCAAGCATGATTCTGATGGTACACGAATTGACCAGTTACAATACAATAAATATTTAACGATAGGTTACCAAGAATCACATTGTGATTCAAGATGGAGCACAACTAGTGATCACAATTGATTTTAAGAGACTTTACACATACAACACCTGTTATACACAAGACCTGTATGACATGAGGGTCTACTAAAGTTGTATTAAACTGGGATAGTTGTTCATCCAAGACTGTTGCAGCTTAAATTCCTTGTCATCACATACACACCAAACCAAATTGTTCACACAATTACATTTCAGTTTGGCCAACATGCTTTTCATCACTTTTTTTTTTTTTTAAAGATGAGTTAGACTATTGTTTACATTGCCAAGCTCTCTAATACGAAGCAGTAGCTGCCGTTATGCTAACCGAGTTACCTTCCAGACCTTTTTCCTCTTCAGCTTAAACCCCACTGATCATTAACTTGGGTTTCACTTATCATGAAGTCAAACCTGTTTAATTTCATTTGATTTGATAACACAGGAATCAGTGGACACTCATCAGCACGAAGTGTCAAGCACTTTAAAGTGACATAATTTGGATGACAACTCTATCAAACAACCTCTAATTGGCCCTAATTACAAAATTTGGCACAATCTGAATGATACTTTACCTGAGGTGAGACTGGATCTCTACTTCTCTCCTCAGCTGGTGTTCCACTCCGGCCTTCTCAAGCTGCTTCTTGAAGAGCACCTTCAGGGCCAAGATGAACTTACTTTGTCGCTCTCTGGCCAGGTAGACATTTCCGAATTTGCCTTTTCCCAAGGGTCGACCAATGTCAAAATTTTCCAGGCTCCATCGCTTCCTGTGTGAGCAGAAATGTGCATAGTTACAAACAGTAACAAAATGTATAATCTTACAAAAGATGATCTAATAAAAACATAAGTACACTGAATAACACTTATCAGACATACTTGGATGAAGAAGTGGCTGCAGAATCATTCTTGGCAGGTTTGTCTAACAAAAAAAAAAACAAACAAAAAAAACAAACAAAAAAAAAGATATGTTAGAACCAAAACACGGATTACACTCACAATATTGATTAGTTTCATTTCAATTTCATATTTTGCTTACTCTGTGGCTTCTCAAACTTTGCCAATTCTGATGGTGGTTTGGTGTTCTCAGAGTTCACCTTAGCCATGTGTGTCTTTGGCTGGATTTGCTGGGAACCAGGTTTGGGCTGAGGTGCAGGGTTTACATTCTTAGTAGCAGGGTTTACATTCTGATCAGAGGGTTGTGTGGACTTAATGGCAACAGAGACATGAGATACTGGCTTCTGATGGCTCACAGGTCGCTGAATGCGCTGAGGTCCATTTGACACACCCAGGACCCGCTGATGCTGGGTTGGTGTAACTACAGCCATCTGAGTCATCTGTGACTGTTGTAATACAGGAATCCGCTTTGGTCCTTCACTGCTTGACTGTAATCAAAGAAAATCATCAAATACTTAAACTGGCTTTTAAATTTGTCATTTTTTTAATATCTGAAAGCAACATGAAACCTCCATCTGTTCTCCATTTGATATGGTCCTTTTTGCAGGGTCCACCAAGTTAAACTTAAGACTTAAACCTATTCAATACCACACAGAACACAATTTAACACCCGTTTCAAATTAGTATTTTTATAACTACAGCATATTTTTTCAGTACTTCCTAGCAATATATAACAATTTCCAATGACAAATTAATGTGACCTGGATAAGTGCCAGAAAATGGACGGATGAATTAACTAATGATAATGATTACAAGTTATTTTCTTGACTTAATAATAATAATAATAATAATAATAATAATAATAATAATAATCAATAATCTTGATGTAAAATTGCGCATTACCTTCACTTCAGGCCTTTGAAGTTTCATGTCCTTTGTCAGCTTGAGTCTGGCGTCCATATTCTGGTGAAAAGGAAACTCTTGTTAAATTAAGAATCAAACAAATCATAAACAGTTGATGTATGGGAAGGACTAAAACAGGCATGAGACCATAAGATAACATTCAATTAATTTACCTATTTAAGCGCATCTAATTCCCTATGGCTAAATTGGCTCACTGCTAAAACAGATTTGCATTGGTGCTGTCATTACAAAAACTGTGTAACGCTACGTATCACCGATTCTCCCTTTTCTCATCTAGGAAATAATAAAAAGTAACTGTACAAAAACACTTAAAACTAGACACTGTCGTATAAAAAAGACATTAAACGTTAGCTATCTTCTTTGCATAGCTACCGTCCCTAAGCTAACGTTAGTTCACCGCTAACGTTAGTTCACCGCTAACGTTAGCTTAGTAACGACAGCTAACCTAGATACCCAATGCAACACTCTTGTTAATGAGATAACAATACTTACCTAGAGATATTATTGCAGTGACCGAAAGCAAACACCGTCCGTCAATCTATCCACAATTTAAACGAGCTGAGAACAGCTCTCAAGCAGGTTACGCCAGCTAGCTAGCTAACAGCTACGTCGGGTACGAGAGCTGGTGTTTGTGGCTGCATACATAAAGAATTATTATTCACTGTAACGTTAAGATCACTCCTCTAACCACGCTATCGAGGGAGCAATCCTTTTAGCAGCCGGTTTGAAGTTGTTAAAATAAAAAAAATTGAAAATGAAATGTATATATGGAAACTCAACAGCTTTAAACGTGGCTGACTAACACTTCCCCTGAACACTGCCTGTTTGATTTCAAACGTCCCTCCGTTGAAAACCTTTAAATAAACCAGTGGTTCTGATTGGCTGAGGAAATGCTGTTTAGTCGGTCCTCATTGGCTGACGACAAATCTTGCCAACGGGTGTAAGCCTCCAACACAGTAGAGGACAGCAGCGAGAGTGGGACGGACGGACGGACGGAGTAGAGGAGATACAATCAACACAACTGAAATCAATATATGTATATTTGTTGTCTGCACCGTTTATTCATGCCGAGTGTATAAATATACTCTAGTGTTTCAATACGCTATACTGTATGTATTTTTTCGACATATCGTTTTATCAATGTTGTCTCGGCTTAATCAAAGCCCCTCCTCCTCTATACTTATATCTTATAACTTCCATCTATTTCTTCTTTGGTGTTTAGTTGCAGCTTGTATCCTTCATGTGGCATTACTGCCATCTTCTGGAGTTAGTTAACCCGTACAGCAGCGGTGTCCAAACTTTTTGCAAAGAGGGCCAGATTTGGTAAGGTGAAAATGTGTGGGGGCCGACCATTCAGCCTGACATCCTTTGAACCATTAACATTAAATACAAATGAACTATTTTATGAAATTTTTATTGCAAATGGCATACTTCATTTTTTTTTCATTTTCAAGTTTTTGCCAAAATCACTCTGCCTTTCATATTTCATATAAGACCACATAAAATGAAGAAAAAGTCTGTCTGGAAAAAAAACTTTTGGGAAGGTGAAACATATCTAGGTTCATCTGAAACATTACATATTATTCACTATTAAATGCTCACTGTAAACTTCTAAATTCAAAACAGTGGTCTGTGCATACTCAAAACTGTGGTTTTGATCATCAAAAAAATCAATTCACTGAGATTTTAGAAATTAATCACCTCAGAGGACTAAACACATATCTTGCCTGCACTAATGTGAAGGGTGATACTTAGATCTCGACTGCAGTATGTAGTCCAGGTCTGGCTCAAAAACAGTGGTTTTGATGCGCAAGACATCACGCAGGTGAGAGTCACTTAGTCTCGTCCTCACGCGGCTCTTGTTAATGTTCATAACCGAGAATGTCTTCTCGCACAAGTACACTACCGTTCAAAAGTTTGGGGTCGACCACACAATTTTGTGTTTTCCATGAAAACTCACACTTTTATTTATCAAATGAGTTGCAAAATGAATAGAAAATATAGTCAAGACATTGACAAGGTTAGAAATAATGATTTTTATTTGAAATAATAATTTTCTCCTTCAAACTTTGCTTTCATCAAAGAATGCTCCATTTGCAGCAATTACAGCATTGCAGACCTTTGGCATTCTAGCTGTTAATTTGTTGAGGTAATCTGGAGAAATTTCACCCCACACTTCCAGAAGCCCCTCCCACAAGTTGGATTGGCTTGATGGGCACTTCTTGCGTACCATACGGTCAAGCTGCTCCCACAACAGCTCAATGGGGTTTAGATCTGGTGACTGCGCTGGCCACTCCATTACAGATAGAATACCAGCTGCCTGCTTCTTCCCTAAATAGTTCTTGCATAATTTGGAGGCGTGCTTTGGGTCATTGTCCTGTTGTAGGAGGAAATTGGCTCCAATCAAGCGCTGTCCACAGGGTATGGCATGGTGTTGCAAAATGGAGTGATAGCCTTCCTTATTCAAAATCCCTTTTACCTTGTACAAATCTCCCACTTTACCAGCACCAAAGCAACCCCAGACCATCACATTACCTCCAACATGCTTGACAGATGGCATCAGGCACTCTTCCAGCATCTTTTCAGTTGTTCTGCGTCTCACAAATGTTCTTCTGTGTGATCCAAACACCTAAAACTTCGATTCGTCTGTCCATAACACTTTTTTCCAATCTTCTTCTGTCCAATGTCTGTGTTCTTTTGCCCATATTAATCTTTTACTTTTATTGGCCGGTCTCAGATATGGCTTTTTCTTTGCCACTCTGCCCTGAAGGCCAGCATCCCAGAGTCACCTCTTCACTGTAGACGTTGACACTGGCTTTTTGCGAGTACCATTTAATGAAGCTGCCAGCTGAGGACCTGTGAGGCGTCTATTTCTCAAACTAGAGACTCTAATGTACTTGTCTTCTTGCTCAGTTGTGCAGCGGGCCTCCCACTTCTCTTTCTACTCTGGTTAGAGCCTGTTTGTGCTGTTCTCTGAAGGGAGTAGTACAGGAAATCTTCAGTTTCTTGGCAATTTCTCACATGGAATAGCCTTCATTTCTAAGAACAAGAATAGACTGTCGAGTTTCACAAGAAAGTTCTCTTTTTCAGGCCATTTTGAGAGTTTAATCGAACCCACAAATGTGATACCCAAGATTCTCAACTAGCTCAAAGGAAGGTCAGTTTTATAGCTTCTCTAACCAGCAAAACTGTTTTCAGCTGTGCTAACATAATTGCACAAGGGTTTTCAAGGGTTTTCTAATCATCCATTAACCTTCTAACGCAATTAGCAAACACAATGTACCATTAGAACACTGGAGTGATGGTTGCTGGAAATTGGCCTCTATACACCTATGTAGATATTGCATTAAAAACCAGACGTTTGCGGCTAGAATAGTCATTTACCACTGTATGAGTGTATTTCTGATTAGTTTAATGTTATCTTCATTGAAAAAACAGTGCTTTTCTTTCAAAAATAAGGAAATTTCTAAGTGACCCCAAACTTTTGAACGGTAGTGTATGTCGAGCCAAACAAGCTCAGCATTTTCTTTGCAAATGTTCCAATCTCTTGGAACCTGCCTTCATCCAGCTGGCGGTAGAAGTTGACAAGAGGGAGCTGTTGGTGTTGGTGTTGGACTGCTTCGTAATTCAGCGAAAAAATACTCCAATTTCCACTTGTCCTGGAAGCGGCGGCCCTCGCTGTCAACTTTTCTTTTTTTAGTTACAGTCGCCATGTCAGAAATGGGCTGGGCTGAAAGGATCACACAAGGGTCACGGCGGCGAGAGTGCGGCCACAGGTCTACTGCCATCTTCTGGTGAAATGTAAAATAGCTTTTTTTGTAAACATGTATTTTATACTGTGGTCAACAGTGCTGGCGGGCCACATATTTTTGATTTTATGACAGAGGCTGCGGGCCGGTGAAAATTTGAACACGGGTCGCAATTGGCCCCCGGGCCGGACTTTGGACATGCCTGGTGTAACTGGTGCTGGATGTCCTGAACAGTCCGTCTCATCTTGTAACACCACTTTGTTCCTCAAGAGATGGTAGTGTGTCACTGTTGCACAATAAACTTATCATATAACTTACTAATAGAACTTGAGGTACAGGTGAAACTGATGATCTCTCTCCAGGGCTCCTCACCCTGTGATAGGGAGTCATGTGACGACCTTAGTGTTCTCAACCGATGCCCATCCACCCACTGTACCACAGCACATGATGTAAAACTCCATTTCACTCATCTTTGTGTATATATATATATATATATATATATATATATATATATATATATATACACTTTTTCGGCTGTAGCCACTGTCCATGACCTCCTCAGCAGCAAACAGACACAGTTCGAGAGCAGCTGGTGAACATAGTGGAGCATTAAGAAGCTAAACAGACAGACTTCCCTCAGGAGTTGGTGGAGACCAAACACAGAGCTAAAAGAGAGGGAACACTGGACTGAGATCATCATGAGACATCAGGTGACACAAACACCACTCCAAATGCAACAAATAAAATATAATAATAATAAATAGTGTCAATTAAAAGTTATAAATGAAGATAGAAAAAGTTGTCCTCCTGTCTTCTCTTCACCTCTTTCCTCCACAGTCTTTCCACCAAGAATCACAGTGTGACACACCTGCGATGTGAATGAGGTCAGTGTCAATCTTTATGGGTTGGCCATACTTGCTACAGATGTATGATGTTGGTATGTCAGTTTTTCCTCCAGGCAGCGCCCCCGCTCTGCCACAGCAGCTTGGGGCCGCCTCCCTCTTCCTGTAGGCTTTGGTCCTGGGTACAGGTAGTGCAGGCAGACGAGGTGGATGGACAGAAGAGGGGAGTGGCGCTGGAGCGAGGAGAGGACCAACAGCACTGGATGAGGTGCCAGGCTGCTCCTCCGGGACATTGAAGTTTAAGGGCTGTCCTTGTCCCATCTCTGCCAAGGACAGACCCTTTGCTGAAGGGAGAGTGTCTGGCCAGCACCTGGAACACACAGACAAACAGACTGTTTTAGGATTTTCAGCTTTCATTAAAAGATAAATCACAGAATCACCAACACAACTTTATGACAAACTCTTACCACTGAGTCGTCAATTCAATTCAAAGAGCTGGATGTTGGTCGGAGCCATTAACCTCGGGCTGGCCAGCACTGTCTCTCTAATGGCCACATAATCCTTGAGAACAAATGACCACCAAGTCCTCAAGGTAGCTCTGAATGACTTGGCCACTGGGTGAAGACGGCAGAGCTGGTTGCATATGGCCTCCACAAGGCGGCTAACACTGGCCCAGTTTGCAGGGCCTGAGTTCAGTCCAAGAAGACAGCTGAAAGATAATCAGAGAGCAGTGTGTGTTAATATAGATCTGATATTCATTAGAGGAAACTGATATTTGAAGTGAATCACCTCTGGAGACTCTCCTTCCCAAGACAGGAGGTGTTCTTCCCCGTCGCTGCCTCTCCTGGTATCTGGGAGGGAAGACAACTTGCTATCTGTCCTGCTCTGTCTGGCAGGTGGTTTTGGATCAAAAATTAATTTCATGCGTTGGAGCTAATTGTTAGTTTTGTTAAGTTGTAAATTTAATTGATTAATTATGAGCAACTTTGTTCATTTGCTTAACTTGTTTGCTTTATTGAAATTAGATTTTTTTTTTTTTTTAAGTTTTTTATGCCTTTATTGGATAGTATAGTAGAGAGAGACAGGAAACAGGGAGGCATAGAGAGGGGGGAATGACACGCAGCAAGGGGCCGTCCGATGCGGGATTCGAACCGAGGCCGACTGCAGCGAGGACTGCAGCGAGGACTGCAGCCCCCACACATGGGGCGCCCGCTCAGACCACTACGCCACACAATGCCCCTGAAGTTAGATTTTTGATAATATTTTTCAGACGGCACGAACTCTTATTTTGAAAGGAACCATTCTCAAAGAGCAAGTGCATTAAATCCTGATGCTGACAAGTTTGTACCACTAACCCTGGATGAAAAGGTGAATGTTACTGAAATGCATGCCATACCTCAACCACGAGGCCTAAACAAAGCAGAGAAACACGAATGGATGAGATGTTTTTGAATGTTTGTGAACCAGTTCAAGTTACATCAACTGTTAATCAAAATCAAGCAGGACTGGTACACCCTCAACATCAAGCTCTGACAAACAGCTATCAGGATGAGATTGTAAACATTATGCAGAGACAAAACGACATCGCTGCTCTGCTGGTCCAGCAAAATTTAAGCTCTGTCCTCCCATCAAGAAATATCCCTGTGTTCGATTGAGACCCTTTTCACTACAGATCTTTCATCAGAGCTTTTGAAAATGGAGTGGAGGAGAAAACCTCTGATTGGAGTGACCGTTTGCACTTGCTTGAACAATACACCAGGGGGGAACCAAGAAACCTAGTGCTTAGTTGTCAACACTTGCCTTCAGAGCTTGGATACAACAAGGCCAAAATTCTTCTGGCAGAGCATTTTGGAAATGAATACAAAGTTGCAAGTGCCTATATGGAAAAGATTCTTAACTGGACACCTGTTAAAAATGAGGATGTTAAAGCATTACAGTCATTCTCTCTGTTTCTGCGAGGATGTTCAAATCTAACAGAGCAAATGACACAAATGAAAGAGCTGGACTTACCCTCTAACATGAGAGGCATCATCATGAAACTTCCTTACAAGTTAAGGGAAATATGGAGAAATGTTGCTTGTGATCTATTTGAAAAGAATGGTCGGAGAGCAAAGTTTGTTGATCTTGTTACCTTTATTGAAAAGCAAGTCAGAATTGCAACTGACCAATTTTTGGCAACATTCAAGACTCACAACCCACCAAATCCAAAGCCTCCAAGACCAGCCATTTCATGCAAAGGAACAAGGAAAGCAGTTTTGCTACTGATGTCACCACGATAAAGGAAGGAGACATAACTCAGTGTACAGGAAATAAAATCAAGCCCTCCTCAATTCACTGTTGTCTGTTTTGTTCACAAAGTAGTCACTCACTGGATAACTGCTCTCAGTTTAAAATGAAACTGCATCAGGATAAGATTACTTTCATCAAGGAAAAAGGAATATGTTTTGGTTGCCTGAAAGTAGGCCACACAAGCAAAGACTGTAGGAGTCGATTGGATTGCAATGTGTGTAACAAAAAAACACCCAGGAATTTTCATATCAAGTAGCAGGATAAAGGCACATCCTCCAAACAATATCAACAGTCGTGAGCCCTCCAAGTGTTTCTACTGTAATGTCACAGACCTGTGGCCATATTGGGGCCGGTTCTGAAGATGATTCTATCTTTTCTGTTGTCGCAGTTAAAGTTAAGAGCCACAAAAGTAACAAGTACATGTACAAGTACAGACATATGCTTTTTTGGACCCAGCAAGCTCAGGAACGTTTTGCACGGAGAGCCTGGCAAGAAAATTAAGCTTGAGTTGTAAAAAGACACGTTTTTTGATGAGAACAATGGGACAAAAGAAAATTGTAAATGCTCATATTCTGTCAGGTCTTGAGGTGTCTGGTGTGGACATGAATGATTTCATCCAATTGCCTGATGTTTTGACACAAAGATCTATGCCTGTCTCTCGACCCAATGTCCCTTGACAAGAGGATCTTATTCAGTGGTCTTATCTGAAGGATGTAAAGGCTCATGACATTGATTCAGATGTAGATCTCCAAATTGGAACTGATGCCCCCAAAGTAATGGAGCCTTGGGAGGTAATAAACAGCCAGTATGAAGGACCATATGCAGTAAGAACCAGGGTCGGTTGGGTCATTAACGGTCCACTTTGCGGCACAAGCAGTAGGAGTAAGAGTGGCTGCCCTGCTGTAACAGCCAACCGAATCTCCATTGAACACCTTCAAGACATGCTGGTTCAACAATATAACCACGATTTTAATGAAAAATCATCTGAGGAGCAGACTTAAATGTCCAGAGAAGATGTTAAGTTCATGAATCTTGTAAGCAGCACAGCAGAAATGATTGAAGGTCATTATTGTATTGACTTACCTTTCCGACAGGAGAATTGTATCCTGCCAAACAATCGCTGTGTTGCAGAACAGCGCCTCCAAAGCCTGAAAAGAAAATTAAACAGGAACAGCACATTTAAGGAGGAATACACAACATTCTTAAGTGACATGATTACTCATGATTATGCTGAGGTTGTGCCTGCTGACCAACTAAAACAAAGTGATGGAAAGGTGTGGTATATTCCCCATCATGGAGTTTATCATCCCAGAAAAGGAAAGCTAAGAGTTGTTTTTGACTGTGGAGCAACATATAAAGGGACATCACTGAACTGCCAACTCTTGCAAGGACCTGATCTGACCAACACTCTCATTGGAGTCCTCATTCGATTTAGGCAAGAGCCTGTTGCAGTAATGGCAGACGTCAAAGCCATGTTTCACCATAAGCACAACAAGCTGTCACAACTGGCCAAAATAACCTCACAGATTGTTTCAAACCCAGATTTGTCCCCACAACCATAGGAAGACATGTATGCACACATGTACATGTCCTAACAGAAGTTGATCTGCAATAAAGCTATACCACTATATACCCATATAGACTAGCATAGCTTGTAAGAACCTTTATGATATACCTTACCTGTTACCTTTTTGAGACTTATTTTGAAAGCAATATGTGAGGCTACATGGGAAAGTGGTCTCAGACTTTTGGCCACCACTGTATATAAACTAACCCTATACTGAGAGATGCTCATTTTTTGTCCATCCCATTTATAAGAATTAGACTTGACAAACTATTAGGAACACTTCTCAGTACACTTAAACATTACCACAATTACAGCCTCTACACTGACCATTAAAATAAACCAACACTTTTCAAACACATTCAGCAAATACTGAACATTATAATTCTCATGAAGGAGGATTTACTGAAAGGCCTGTTCCATTATACTGCATTAGTTTCATCCAGGTTCACCTAATACATATATATGAATTCAAATTAAAAATCAAGGAGACTTACAAATGCTAAAACAAATCAGCCCTTTATTTAAAGTTTACCCAATATACAGCAAGCTTAATAAAATGCATTCCTTTGAACAGAATGGTAATGGGGTTAATGGGGCAGAAATAAGTGACTGCAGATTGCCTTAAAAGGTCCACTGTGTAAGCGTCCAGTATGTCAGATTTTCCTCAAAAATCCTTTTCTCATTAGGAATCTGACCCAGCATCTTCTGCCATGTTCCTTATCACCATACCCCAGTATATTCTTTGGACCTGCTCCTGTTAACCTAAATCTTGTCATTATTTCCATTATGTCCATTTTCTCTGACGCATATTTCCTGCAATAAGTACATGCTCTACAGTTTCTGATATCTGGCAGTGATCACATAAACCGGTTGGATTCTTCCCTATAATATCAATTGTAATATGTACTGTGTTTTTTCTATTTCCATCCTGCTTCTCACGATGCTATTTTATCTATTTTGAATGGAATGCAAATCTCCTACTTCCTTGTTTCTTATTTGCAGTTGTGCTTGTTGTTAGCTTTTGACTTTGCCAAAATAAAGATTCTTAAAAAATGAATAAATAAAAAAGTTTTAAATTTTTTCAGATTAGGTCAGAACATACTTTTCACTGTTGTATTCATTGGCTTGTTTACACTGGTCATGATTCAACATGATTGAATTTTAATTTAATCTGTTTACTGGCTGTACTCTGACCTTCATGATGACACAAAGGTCAGAGTACAGCCATTGCACAAGGTAATTCAAAATATGCTGAACCTGCAATATTTCCATATATTCATACAGGTGTTACACGAATCATCCCAATTTCCTAAAAAAAGAAACACAATGGACATGTAGTCATGTACCCATCACCTACATAAACATACTACACATAAAGAAGAACGAATGGCAAAGATCATAATTTAAACAACTTTATTTCTAACTATTCATTTCACACAGCCAGTAACTTAAAAACAGCAATATTTCATTAACTTTGGCCCTTACTTTTGTCAAGGTGAGACTTGGCCTTTAATTTCTAGTTGAAATTACATTACAGAATCTTTTTTATAATACTTGTCAAGATGAAACTGGAAGTCTAGCATTTGGCCACAGTGTGGCAGTATGTGGCTCTTCCATTTCAAACATCAGTCCATCCTGCCAAGTGATCAATGTAAGAAGAATGCATTTGTACTGGCCCACACCTCGGTGTTCATACAGTATGAAGAATAGCTGTTTCAGTGTTTGGACTCTGAAGATATAGAGGAAAAGCAGACCTTCACACACCTTAGTTAACAGTGTCGTATGGAATGCATACATTCGGTGAACATCTCTTGACTGAACCTCCACAGTCATTCAAACCACTATTTTAGCAGAATCATGTGCACTGGATATTTTCACACAGACCACTTTGCTAGTTGAAAACAAAATAACGATCAATTTGAATAAATATCCACTCCATGTTAAATATAGTATAACTCATAACGAATGCAAATTCAAAAAGAGAACATCTAATTTTCAAAATATATTTGATTTTCATTGTAACAGCAACCAAGCGTATTTCATTCTGAGGTATACCTAATTTGAAGAATTACTGGAAAACATCTCCTATTAAACAGGTTAAAATATTTTATTTCATTTCCATATTCTATAGATGGTGAGACCATTTCTTTTTCAGAGGCACCCGGACAAGTTTAAGTTACAATTTCTAACTAAAGCATGTGATATCACATTTCACAATGGCAAACCCAAGCCACAACTTGCTCCATCAAAACAAACTATTTTTTCTAAATATCCCTGTCATAGGTAGAAAAAAATATATATATATTAATGAAACTTAAGCGTTCACTTTCACCACACTGCTGTCTGTTATAAAGAGAAAGACCTTCTCAAACACACAGTGTACGCACAATTAATCCCTCAAACAGTAATACCAATATATTCACAAATGATCAGATCCCTCAGCAAGTATAGCAGCTTTTCTTCGTTAAAATGTGTTATTCTGTAAGTGCAAATAAAAGTCACTGCAAAGGTCTCAGCCTTTACTCTGAAAGGACATGCTGAGGAACAATTTCTATGTGTATCAGTAAAAGTGTGTTGAGTTCAGAAAACAGATTTTTACTATTACGCTTGTTTGTACAACAGTTTTTGAGAAGGTCTTCCACATTAAGTCATGTGAAAAACATAAATATGGCAAGTACCTTGATCCCTTCATTTCACTTAAATACCTTAATAACAATATCAGTTATTAGATAATAACAAAATACAGTTTATATTCAGGCTTGCATATGAACACTGCCTGGTACAGAGTGTCTTGTTATTACTGAGGTCCCACAAGAAAGCAGTGTTGGAAAGATAGCTCTTACACAACTAAACCTGTCTGTGAAACATGTCATTAATGTCTCACTGCCAGTGGCTGCGTTAACCCACTGCTTACTCTGACACCTGAAACCACTTCCATGTCACCTTGACACACATTGCACTTGACCCGCCTCGACACAGCATTGTTTTCTGCCATCATATCTTAACAGGAGTAATCCTCGCTATCGCTTCTATACTGTTTATTGCACCGTAACTGTTTTTCTTGTAACTCTTTTGTTGTAAACACAGAGTTCATACCACTGGCACGACTTCCTGGCATTCTGAGGTCTTATGGCAGATGGAAACACAGCTGGCAAAGGTTTTTTTTAAGAGGCTGGACAAAAAGCATTGTGTCCCTTTTGGCACTTTTCGTATGTTTTCAGTTCATCCAATGCCTCAGATACATCTCTGCCAATGCTTCATGTTTCCAAACACACAGATAACAGTGTTGTTCAAAATATGTCCCTGAGTGCTCCACCCATGTTTCCTTCCCAACTGTCTCATCACTGCAGTCCTGCCAAGCAGCATCTCCTGAAAAAGACTTCACAGAATCCCTTTATGATACAGCCTGCTGTTACACATTTATCTAATGTAGATAGTAAAGTATATGAGATGGAGGAGTTAAATAATACAAAAACCCAGAGCACCAAAACAGCATGAGAGGATCATAAAGGGAGGCTGGTTCCACTGCTGTGCAGTGTCTCTCAGATTCTATTGGAAAATAGAAGCGGGTGTCATTTCTCAGTGACCGCAGCAGCCATCGGGCTGCGAATGGTCCCACGTGCTGTGGCTGCTAGCTCCTCAATTTCTGCATTCAGTCGTCTGATTACCCACTCCATGGCTTCACGGCCCTGATCGAGAACAAAAATAAAGCATTAGTCTGTAGGAGGAGATATAAAGAGAATTTCATCAAACTGCATAGAAGGAAGGGCAAGAATTATACTCTATTTTGCCATAGGAAATAGCAGTTATTGCTTCAGAACCCTTCCAACGGGTCCAAAGATAACGGGTAACATGATAATTAAACAGATAAAAGAAGTCAGTGTGCTTCAAATTAAGTCTTTGTTGAACATATTCTGAAACTCCCTCCCCCAGACCTTTCTGGTGTCAGTACTTTGGAAGCTACATACGATCATTTTTGTAATTTTCAGGACAATCCAACAAGCAAGACCAAATTTTTCATAAATTTTTCCATTATCATTATCATTTTTTTTATGTACAAACAAATGTAAACTACGAATCCCTTCAAGTAAAGATTGTCCGAAAGTGTGCAACTTGATCCCTTTGAATTGAATTTAAAAACACAACAATACTAGTTACTTCATAATAACAAAATATAGACTATTTCATTTTTCAAGCTTGTGTACGATGCCTGGTATTGAGTCTGGCTGGACAACACATTATATAAACAATTAGTTTCCAGCATACCTTGGCCTTAAGAAATAAAAATAGATATTTCTGTTACTCAAATAGTTAATTATTTTTGGATTTTCGCTACATTTTGCTTTTTTCTTATGAGATAAAAGGATACTTTTCAGGGTTTTCAAAAATACTTCAAATGAAACAATCTCAAAAGGAAAAGTCACACTTTGGCTGATCTGCTCACAGCTACAATGAAGCCATAACCTGTGATCATCTAAGGGGTCACAAACAAAAAAGGTTGGGAACCACTCAAACAGTTTAAAGCAAGCACTGTTTTATTAGTTAATAGGTAAAAAAATGGTATGGGGCAGAATTATGATAAATTATGTATATAGTTTAACACCTGTTATGTGTGTAACTACCTGAAATAGGCCTAACAAATGTTATGGGTCCCACTCAAGATACAGTTTTAAGGGATCTCTTACCTTTCCAGCATTAGCAGAGATGGTGCTGGCCATGACTCCCTCTAGGTAACTGCTTAGACTGACTCCTTTCACAGAGATGATAGCCTCCTGTGTTAGTATTGTTCTAAAAGGAAGGGTTTAAAAAAAAAAAAAAACATGGTCAAAAGTTGCCTTTAACAACCTCACAGCTCTGCGCACTTAAGAAATTTAGGATTAAATCGTTACAATGTTAAAATCCCTAAAAAGTAAAAACTTACTTTTCTGGATCCTCAGGGTGTGGTTTATATGTTAACTTCTCATCCACAGACACCATGTTTGTGAATGTAATCTATGGAGGAAATATTACAAGACACGTATTAGTAAATGTTAAGATATCTATCAGAGAAGTTGGAAAAACACCATTATGAATGTTCCTTGCTGGAAAGTAAGTTGTCGACCTGTGTAACAAGGAGGACTTCATTTCAGAAATGTCTCAAAATGTTCCACACACTCAGTTCACTGTGTATGTTCAATCAAATGGAAGTCACAAAGGTGGATCTAGATGGGATATGGGTGTTTATGGTTGACACATTCAAAATAGAACTTGTTCTGTAAACACCTGAAAAGGTCTGATAAGAATATGTTGTGTGAAAAAAGGTCTGTCTTTAATAGTAACATCACACTGTAACTAACTGTGAGACTTATGTCTTCGTGCCAACATTATGTCCTATGGTAGTATCCCATTTCAGCTGCTAGTACATCAAGGTAAGATAGAGTCTTGTTTAGTAATGTGTGTCAGATACATAGTAGGCTATGCCTGGGTGAGATCAAATCCCACACTGAATTTATGCACCCATGACAACCCAAATACAGGAGAACATTATTTTATAAATACTCACATTTGTGGACTGAAGTTCAAAAGATTTCTCCTTGGGATCCACAACCGAGTGCTCCTGAACATACGTGTATGTTCGTGTGTTGCCAATGATCTGAAGACAAAGAAAGGGACATGCTTTACTACAAAGTTAAGTTAACTGCGAGGACAATTTGCAATTTGTGCTGCCCCTTTCCTTGGAAATTATACCTTTATTGATTGATTGATTTATTATTCATTTATTTTTGCCTGCTCTGTGGTTGGGCTACCCTATAAAGTCATTAAGTACACAAAGCTTCATGTCGTGTATACAATAAATACACAGATCATCTGCTGACTTTGGCATACTTTACAAAATCTTACAACTTTGTGTGTAAAAATGTTATTTAATCAGTATTTCCAGGGGAAACACATCAGTACCAGCTCAGATTACATTTGAATTTCATGCAGTAAATCTGAATTTGTCATACTGACACTGAACCACTACTTTGCTGAATTAATTCACACACTTTATATTTAATTCACTGAAACTTTTAATATTAACTTTAATATTGAAATGTGACCTACATTGAAATTAAAGGTTTTGTAATTCACATTCATCTTCTTCAGGTAGATACGTGGGAATAAGAGGTTTCTCGCAATTGTAGTTTAACCTCAGAATATTTTTTATGAACTTTAAAAAAAGTCTCTGTTCCACTATCTTGAGCTTTAAAGTGATTTTCTGTCAATATTTTATCTAATTGTCTTAAGCTGAAAGTACAGAGGTAAACTGATGTCACAGGAAGTTATCTTCACAGCACATCCAGTCCAGACACACACACTGAGGCTCAGGAGTGATTTACTTTGGCACAATCTGATTAAGGGTTATGTTAATATGCTATCAATCACTGGGACAGTCTGGGTCCTAGACTGTCCTTGGAATTAAAGGGGCTATACATAGACAGCAAAGGTCAGTGCTAAAGAACAGCAGCTGATTGCCAGATATTCACATAGGTTAAAACACGACAGTGTAACAGGATATTATCTTTCTCCAGCCTTATCATTGCTGCGCTCAAAAAGTCAAAGAAACGGGGGGAAAGTTCAAATGATATGGTGCAGAAATCCAAGAGCCTCCGTCACTGCTCTGCATTTCAGTGACCTCTAGTTTTAACCGAGCTGACACAGAGATGGAAAGTTACATCACACGCCGTCATGGGTTGTACCTCGGCAATGACAGAAATGGCACTACCGTGTCCTGTACAACACGAGCCATGGCACAAAGCCACACACTTCCCTGGCCAGGCAGCAGTCAGCAACCAGGTCTGCTGCTGATGATACCCCTGGACAGAAATAGCCTTGCAGGTTAAGGTCATGCTCACTGGCTGGAAAGCATTAACCTACCTCCGGTACTAAACTGACTGAGCCTATAACTGGATTCTCATGCTGCGTTTAATAGTCTGACTTTTAAAAAAATTTTAAGTCAATTCATCACCACAACACGAGAAGATTATGTGTTTTGTCATATATGTTATAATACTGATTAAATGACCTTAAAGAGAAGCACCCAGACCATGAGCACAAACTGACATGTTAGGTCATGTGTTTCTCCATTCAGAGTCACATGTCAACATTTTAAGTAGCTGCAGCAAGTTTTTAACTATAATGTCAGACTGCTGACCAGTTCTAATTATGGATTTGGACACTCACAGATTTCACTATAGATGGAAGGCCCCACTCTGTGCTGAGCAGTCTTTTACTGTGGAGGCGTCCCTGTTTGTCGATGCCTCTGTCCAAGACATCCACTCCAATCACACTGGGGTTCATGGGGTTGGGGTACTTCTGCATAGCAGCCTTGGTCACTGTCTCCCAAGGATGGCTGTTGAAGGAAAGACAAAAATCAAAAACAATTTTAACATTGCATTAATAAATCATACAAATACACATTCTGACTAATTGACTATTTGTTTTTTGTCTTTCCAAGGTAAAACATAAAACTCAGTGCCCTACTTTCTTATCTTTTTAACAAATAGCTTTTGTGCAGTGGTGGAATGTAACAGTACATCTACTAAATTACTGCACTGAAGTGCAAATTTGAAGTACTTTTACTCCATTGCATTTATCAGTTATAGCTACTAGTTTCTTTATACATTAAGGCTTTACAAACAAAATATATGATGACTTTATTAGATAGATACTTTGTTGTGGATTGAACTATCCAACAGTATATAAAACAGTTAAAATTACCTAAACCATGACCAACTACAACAGTAATGCATCAGAGTTAATAAACCATTAACATAATATATAATAACATACAGTTTTATGTTGTTGTTTTTTTTTTGTTGTTGTTGCAGAGAGCAGTTTTACTTTTGATATTTATGTATGCTAATAACGTTAAAGTAACATTTTAATACAGAACTTTCAACCATGTTGGAGTATTTTTACATTGTGGTATTGCTACCAGAGCTGAGACAGAAAAATAACTATTCTGGTTTTTTATAGGGGTTTTCAGTCCATTTTCTCAATACGTTTTTCACATGTCATACGCCAGAATCAAAAAAACAATCAACATATTAATAATAAAAATTGAATAATCCTTAGTTGCAAACCTGTTTGCTAAAGTTTTTACTCAAATAAAGATACTTTTCTACCACTGCTTATTTGACATTATTAACGAATTAACCTATACCTAAGGGTACCTACATTTACTTTACTGAAAAAATCTAATTGCTGTAACACAGCGAATTCATATGTAAAAATCTTATCAAGCTCTGCTTCACTGCCCGCAAATCTGATTTTTTTCACATATCTAAATAGATGAAGGAAGTGGAACTAAATGTTATTCTGTCTTACTATCAGGCTACGTTTACTTTTAGAATCGCAGCGCTGAAAGGTAGAATAAATACGTAAAAAATAACCAAAAACTCTCTCGAGTGCAAATGCGAGTCGAACGTAGTAGTGGATGGTTGCCAGGGAGACGCACGGGCGATGCCTTGTGACGCAGACAGCCACTGCACAATGTAGGGGAAAGGTCGCGCGCTGGGGGTTGGACCTGACCGCCTGCTTATGCAATTCTACCGCTTTTTTTCTACAACCAGACACTGACAGCACTCGGTTCACCTTTAATGACTGTACGCTATCGGTGCTGGTGCGTACCTTCTAACAATGTGGTATGTATTTTGGAAAAAAAGGCGTCACTATTTCCATAATAAACCATGCGCATGCTGTTCACCGGAATAAAAACGAAGCCAGCTAACCTACTTTACTGCCTGAGCCTGACAGTGAACCTCTGACAGCCGGCAAAAAAAACAAGTTATCTAAGATATCTAAACAGACATACTCACTTGAATATGTGCTCTGATGTCCAGATTTTCATGATTTTAGTGAGGTGACCGGAGCTGGTGATGTCGGAGACAGACGAGTGGATAAGCCGGGAGGTAGGCACTGTCACACTGACTGAAACCAGTGAACCACGTTCAAAGACAACCGCAAGTCTCCTCCCACTGTACCGGCACAGTCACATGATTGTATTACGCATTTCCGAGAGTGTGCTACATGCCGCAGGAGTTCACTGACACTGGCAGCAACTGAATGAAAAACCCTTTAAATCAAACACCAGAATTGATGAACGACAACCAAAGATAGAGAATCATATGATTATCGCTCTGCAACTTAACGTGCAGCACATTTTCTGTTCAGCTTTGCAAACTAATAGGGCATCGTCCATTTAACCTTTGATGTTACACAACTCAGCTCAGTGAAGGTTAAGAGTTGTCCTGTGCAACCTTGGAAGAATGGCAGTAACTGGCCAGTGGTGGAAACTAACCACATACATTTGCATTTTTGCCCCACTGCATTTATTTAAAGCTTTAATTACAAGCTACTCTCCACATTATTATTAATACCAAATATAAGCAGCATTTAACCGATGATGTAACCTATTATTCTACATTGATCTACCAAGCAGTTACCCACATGAAGTAATTAAAATCAGCCTTACTTGTAACAGCTGCAAACAGATAGGCTACACACATTGTTGCATCAATAAGACAGTACTAGCCTATAATATATATTATTCTGAAATGGGACATTCTGCATAATGAGTACTTTTACTTTTAGTAGTTGAGGTATGTTTTGATACTAATACTCATATAACTTTTACATAAAATTGGGTATTTCTACACTGTTGTGTTGGTGCTTTTATTTAATTAAAAGATCTGAGTGCTTCTTCTACCAGTCTTACTGACACTGCAGCATCAACTCAGTAGTCAAATTTTAAGAACACCTTGTGTATGTCTCATTTGAATCTAGTTTGTCTCTGTGGGCTATGTAGGTGTAATATTTGATAGGATTTTTTTTTTTATCTCTAGCTATCAGCATTTGCCAGAAGAGAGTATAATTTATGACATAATTTACAGAAACTAGTCTTGATGATTTTCAAGACATTGTCTAGTGTAATGGTTACCAAGCTAGGGGTCAGGACCCCTATGAGGTGTTGCAAGATAAGCTTGAGGGGTTGTGAGATGATAAACATGATAGGAAATCAGGAAAAAAAACATGTCTCTTCTCCAGAAATAATTTTTCAAATTTATAAGCTTAGTTATTTTTACTTATGAATTACTGAAGAATTTTACTTCTTCTGGAAAATCACTCTTTGTTTGAACTGGTCACAATCAGTAAACCTGTGGAAAGTGGTTGCAAAATGACATAGTTTAATTTAAGGGGTGACAAGCAAAAAATGGTCGGTACCTCTGGCCTTATGAATGATTTCTGTTGAGAGAGTGCTGGTTTCCTTATCTCTAGCAATGCTGTTAACCAGGCGCCTCCTGAGCTAAGCATGACAGCTCCTACATAACAATTTATGCCTATTCCCTACACTCGACATACAACTTTACTAATAATGTCTTTCCAGATCAAGAGAAATATGGTTTGTTAACATGCAAATTTTGCGAGTTCATATTAGATTATACACTGCTGCAATGTCCTAAGTCAAGTTAGCAAAGGTCTCGGCTCCTTCTTGGGTAACATTTAGTTCGATATTGACCCCACCTACTTAGGGGTAAAATTGAGTTTTTTTTCCCTCTTCTTGATCCCATTACTATCTTGTAACTTTAAGCAGGTTGTTCTCTGTGGTGCTATACTGCCTTAATCATCATAACCCACATTCATATGTGGGTTACATGCAGTATAATCTTCTTTACCCCTGTATATATATGAGTCTGGTCGACTTTATTGCATATTAGAGGGACATTTCCACATCATGTGTGCTTATCTCAGAGTGCAGACACTCTGGCCAAGTTACGTGTAATCTCTATGTACCAGACTTGTCCCAGTGGGAGGAAACTATGTGACAGCCAAGAATGGTATCACTGTCAATGTCCATCACAGCAAAGTTCAATTAGGTTCAGTTTAACTTCAAATGATAAAACTGAATGAAAAAGGTACATATTTTTGTCATTTTTTCAGTGTTGTAATGAATATACACTCACTTTGGTGTTACTGTTTTTTTATTACCATCATAATTTAGATACAAAACAATCAAATGCAACATTCACTGTAGGTCTGGAAACAACAAACTGGCTGGCTTTTATGGCTGTGGATTCAAGCTGGAGTGCAGCTGGTGTGACATTAAATTTTCCATATATACAAGCAAAAATTATGATTTTCAAATTTTACTACAAAAGAAAACACTTTAATCTTCAAAAACTAAAATACAAACATAAAAATCATCTGAACAATACATAAAAGACAATAAGCAATACTGTGTAAATATGTCACAGCACATTTATGAAATAAAGGCTATCTAAATCAATAGGCATCAATTCAACTACAAAATAAGAGTCCTTTTCAGACAAACAATCCTACATTTGTTTTTTCTCAAGGTGCCAAACCTGCACACTACACTGTCTTCTACTCATCTACAGTTTCTGTGGTTGTTTCAGTCACTGTTTCCAGTTTAACTTCCGTGCGTGACGCAACCTTTGTTGCCTTTGTCACTGGTGATGAGGGTCCCTCCTCTTCTTCATCCTCTGCTTCCCATTCTAGATCAGCAGTGGCATCTTGATACTGCTGGTACTCTGACACCAGGTCGTTGAGGTTGCTCTCTGCCTCAGTGAACTCCATTTCATCCATACCTTCCCCTGTGTACCAGTGAAGAAAAGCTTTCCGTCGGAACATCAAGGAGAACTGCTCACCCACACGGCGGAATATCTCCTGAATGGCCGTGTTATTGCCGATGAAGGTGGAGGCCATTTTGAGGCCTCTTGGTGGGATGTCGCACACGGCAACCTTGACATTATGTGGGATCCAGTCCACAAAGTAGTTGCTATTTTTTTGCTGGATTGCAAGCATTTGTTCATCTACCTCTTTGGTAGACATCCTGCCACGGAAGACACCTGCAACTGTGAGGTAGCGCCCTCGCCTAGGGTCACACGCTGTCATCATGTTGCGGGAATCAAACATCTGCTGGGTGAGCTCAGGCACTGTGAGGGCTCTATACTGTTGACTGCCACGGGCCGTCAGGGGGGCAAAGCCTGGCATGAAGAAGTGGAGGCGAGGGAAAGGCACCATGTTGACAGCCAGCTTCCTCAGGTCTGCATTGAGCTGTCCGGGGAATCTCAGGGAGGTCGTGACCCCACTCATCGTCAAGGAAACCAAGTGGTTGAGGTCCCCGTAAGTCGGTGTGGTCAGTTTCAGTGTGCGGAAACAGATGTCGTAGAGGGCCTCGTTGTCGATGCAGAAGGTCTCATCTGTGTTCTCCAGGAGTTGGTGGACCGACAGGGTGGCGTTGTACGGCTCCACCACCGTATCAGAGACTTTAGGAGAGGGCATGATACTGAAGGTATTCATGATGCGGTCGGGGTACTCCTCTCGGATCTTGTTGATAATGAGGGTTCCCATTCCGGAGCCGGTGCCACCTCCCAATGAGTGAACCAGCTGGAAGCCCTGCAGGCAATCACAGCTTTCACTCTCGTTCCTCACTCTGTCAATCACCTGCTCCACCAGTTCTGCTCCCTCTGTGTAGTGGCCCTTTGCCCAGTTATTCCCAGCTCCGGAGTTCCCTATGACACCAAAATAAAAGTGTGTAGGTGCATCTAATTCTCTCACTTATCAATAGAATGAATTGAGGGAAACAAACATTATCTATTGCAAATATGAAAACATAAAATGCAAAAACAAACAAAAGTTGTTCCACTTCTTCACAGATGAAACAAACTATTGCATTAAAACTCTCAATTCTGTATTCCCAAGAAATATTTGTATCATGCATTTGTATCCAGAGCACCAAATATGACAGTACCGCGAGTGTATGTTATTGTAGTTGTATGTTTCCTTTGCCATAACAATAATTAAAATGATTTTAAATTAACCACAAATTTTGTTATTTATCTCACCATGGATGAAATTGTCTGGCCTAAAAAGGGCCCCGATGCGGCTTCCTCTGACACTGTCCATGGTGCCGGGCTCCAGGTCAACAAGCAGGGCTCTGGGCACATATTTTCCACCTGGAAAACCATGGGAATTATTAACAAAATGTCTAGAATTTAGACTTAAATGTGTTGGTCACGGTTAAAGTTCAAGAACAAAAAAATAGCACCTGAATTATGACTAATTTGTGGAAAGCTCATCAAACAAAACTAATTATAGATTAGTTTTTAGCTGTAAAATGAGCAGTCGTTATATCCTCTCTTTTACCATGTGCCTCATTGAAGTAGACGTTGAGCCTCTCTTGCTGGAGGTTGCTGTCACCCTCATAGAGGCCTGTTGCATTGATCCCATGTTCTTCACTGATCACTTCCCAAAACTAGAAAGACAAAGTCACAGAAGAATATTATTACTGTCATAATAATAATGCAACTTATTGTGTTTTCTGCAACATGTTACATTTTGAAGTTTAGACACTGAATGAGACTGAGTATTTCCCAACTCTGTCCAGTGTTTCAAACAATAACATTAATACACAGACAGACTTTAGGTCTGATGTGTATCTTCTGCTGTTTTTATACTTTTCACCTTTTACTTTTTTATCTACGTATCTGTTGAGATTTTTGTCCAGTTGTGTGGAAATGTCCTCTAACTTTACTCTTCCATTGATTGTATGACTGGCAAATATATTCTAACACTGACTCTTTCCCAGCACGGCACATTTTAAAATTCATTCCATTTATATAATTTTATGTAACCCTTTGCTGACACACACTGAACTCCCTGATGTGCACGATGATATTTTATTGAACCTTAATTCTTAGAGTACAACAATATCAATAGAACATGTATTACTTTAGCTATAACTGTATTATCTTGTAGTTCCTCTCTCTTGTTTTGTGCTAGCGATGATAAAAAAAAGGTCCCACCCATGCCAGTCTAGCTTTGGCGCTTATCTTTTCTTTTGCTTGACAGGGAACACCCAGTGTCACTCACAACTGGCAACATACAAAGGGCCAGTACATGTCAAAACATGTATCATACTCAAAAGAAAAATGTGATTATATGATATTTTTTTAACCTAATTGCTGTCACTTAAAATGAATATCTATGTTGAATATTTAAGCTCTCATTTTATATCAGCCAGTGTGAGAAAACAGAGTTCATTTTCTTATAAACAGCGACTTTTGTGAGGAACTTTTTCCCCTCACACTTTAATCATCCAGCAGATATACTTTTAGTAGTTTATATTCCAATAGATGTGTCATTAACATTCTTCTCAAAATAACATTGTAAATTTTGATGTGGGCCATGAGCATAGACAGAACTTATCAGAATCTCAAAATTTTCAACAAAGTCAGACCTAATGCATATTATAACTTTAAACAGTGGAGAAGTGCAGAAGGAATTTTATTCTGTTACCTTTGAGCCAATCTGGTTGCCACATTGTCCGATCTGCAGATGTACAATTTCACGCATGATGGCCGGGCTACAGTACATAGAGTAGAGCAGCTGGGGTCTCTGATAGGATACAGTGCTAAAACTGGTCTTATATATAGTACCAGAAATGATGATGTCATCAGGGAGTCACCCCAGCTTTTAGTCTATGAAGGACCCATAATACACTATATAATGTAGAATAATAATAAGTATAATTTATTTTTTTTACATGCAGGAGTTTGCCTTGCTTTTATACTACAGAGAGTTATACTTGAGTTTAATTAAGTTTAGTCCACTATATTGTACAATGCTAACTATTGTCTTCTATCCTGTGTTCTGCTATATTTCTATATGTATCGCTGTATCTGTACATTATATATGATGTCAAAATGCAATAGAATTAATATTTTTGCTTCACAAAACCATAGTTTAAAACTGACAAAGTCATCTGGAAGGTATTATATATAATATATAATACTATAATTAATATTGATATAATATTATAATTCCTATAGTGATTTATGTAACACTACGATGTGAAAGGACTCAATTTATAATATATGAACTATCTGCTATTTCAGAGGAAAACGGTGGTGTTTTATTTTCTCCCCATGCCCTAAACACATCTGTGAGCTGTATGACCTATATGTACAACTGAGCAAAAACAGGATAGAAGTGTTTCAAAGATGAATGGAGACAGAGTGTGTCTCTGGTGAGCATCAGAAAAAACTCACTTTATTAAATACACTGATTACACACGAACACATACATTTCAAGCATGTTGTTCCCATGTCTGACAGGAAACATTGAAAAAAATGTTTTAAAATGATAAAATTGCAGAAACATAAAAAAAAAAAAGAAACTCAAAATGAAATTGTTCAAAAAATGGTAATATGACACTTTTCTGCCTTTTCACAGCAAGATTTTGATAACATGACCCAAAAATAATACAAAACAATCAGGATTTCCGCTTTAGTTATTAAGTCAGTGTAGGTGTAATAATAATATCATAAAATGGACAGTTGTTAAGAGATTATATATGAGGGATGCTACCATCTACAGGACTGACACAGGCATAACAGGGTATTATTATATCTATGTAGTTGATTTCATTTGTAATTTTAACAGAATGTGTTGAGAATGTGTTTCTCACCATGCTAATGTTGCTAAATCTGTTAGCAGATCCATGAAAGTAAGCAATTATGTTTTGTTTTTGGAGTTGTATGGGTTTCTTGTCTATATTTTTTCCCTCTGTGTATGTACAGAATAATGTACTTAATTATTTAATGTCATATAAAGCTCACAAGGCCACTAGTTAAACCTGACACTGTATTACTGTATAAAGTAATCCAATACTATGATGATTATGCACAGATCATGAGACAACAGGCCTCTGGGTACAGACATGTACAAGGCCCCCCAACTTTCTTACATAGGAGCCCCAGACTGAAGGATACACAAAAAAAAAACTCCAAACAGAATTTTTATATCATTTTGTGTCTCCTTGTAGTACTTTTGTGTCTTTTTGTGGTTGTACTGTGTCTCTTTAAAGACATTTTGTGTCCTTTGTTGTAGTTTTACATCTCTTTGTGGTTATTTTGTATTGTTTTTTTGTCTCATTGTAGTCATTCTGTGTCTTTCTATAATCATTTTATGCCACTTTGTCTTAGTTCTGCATCTCTTTGTGGTCATTCTCTGTCTCTTTGTGGTTGTTTTGTGTCTCTGTCGCTGTAGTGTCTCTTTATGGAACTGGTACTGTCATTTTGTGTCCGTTTATGGTCAATTTCTGTCATTTTGTGCCTCTTTATTGTAGTTTTGCATATCTTTGTGCTCGTTGCGTCTCTTTGCAGTTGCTTGATTGACTTTCGAACAAGAAATGCTAACTCTCCTCAAACACACGCACAGGCCCATTCAGTGATACGGTACATGTATGATGATGATATACAAAAGGAAACTGAAAGCTCTCTATTACTGACACAGACGGGAATGCCTGCTTGTCATATGGTACTATGGTTAATAAGTATATTTCCATTTTTCATTTTCATTTATTTATTTATTTCATTTTCATCATTTACCAGCCATTGCACCACTGTTCACAGGCAGACCAGTGAAACTGTGTGGGAATTCACCCACAAGTCATTTCTTCTTTTACAGTTTTCTGTTGGGGTTCATTAGAGAGCCACAGTAGCATTTAGTTGTCACTGATGACCTTTATGTGTTTTGCCCTGAGCTTCTTTCCCTTGTCTTTTGACGTGTTTGTGGAGGGAGGTGTTTGACTGTATATGTGTGCGTGTGGCAGTCCGTACAGTACATGTATCTGTGGGTGTATGATTTGTGATGCACACAGTTTGCATGCTTGCGTGTTAGAGCTAAAGGAGGAAAAGCCATTACAAGTTTAAGAAAAAAAACCTTTCAGATCACCATTAGGTGAGTTAAACTGACAGGACATCTGGATTTTATTCTCAATGTTTCTCAAACCGTATTTATCAATTTAAATGATGCTGTAGCTGTTTTCAGAGTTCATGGAAATTCTTCAGTGAATTAAACCCAAATGTTGATATCCACAATGTAAAATTTTGTGTATATTACACATAAAACCAAAGATTTGTAGCACTGAAAGAGATGAAGAGATTTGGTAACATTGTAATTTGGTAATAAGTAAGGTAGAAGTAAACACAAGTAGAAGTAAAGGTGATGGTAATAATATTTTGGTTTTTCATCAGATTAAGGGATTCATAAAAGGTCTAAGGATTATTAGTAAACTGTTGGTCCACCACAAGCCTCCAGAACAGCATCAGTGCTGCTCAGCATACTGTTGATAATGAGTGTCTGGATCTCTGTTGGAGGGACAAACACCATTCCTCCAAAAGATATTCCCTCATTTGGTGTTTTGATAACGTGTTTTGATGAGTAGTGGTCTGAAGTTCTCAGACCACTACTCAATTAAAAACACAAATACAACAAGGTGGTAAAGTAAGAGTGTCATGGCTGTCAGCTCAAGAACAGACCTGATGTCGACCTGCACACATATGCAATAGAGCAGGGGAAGCGTCGGCCAGAGCAGTTGACCCAGGAACAAACTTGAGAATAGGTGAGTGGTCAGCAGGGGTGGTTGACTCAGGAACAGACAGTATGTTGGCAGGAACAACCAACCCAGAGTCGGCTGAGCGTGGATTGTGGTGCAAGGCAGCAGAGGCTCATGGTTGCTGGACTGCTGAGGCTCTGTATCACTGGGCAGCTCGGGAACCTGGGTCTGAGGCTTGGGATGATAGTAGGAACCCTGGGGCTGAGGCTCGGGCTGACTCCTGGAAACCTGGGGCTGCGGCTGCTTGTGGGAATCGCCATCTCTGTGACCTTTCTTAAAGGGGCTCTGACCCTTTCGATACCTCCAAGGAAAGGCTAGTTGAGTTCTGCAGAAAGGAGACTCAGGGTAGGCCTGGGTGCAGTCTGGAGGCTAGGATGCAGTTGGCTAGTATGGTAGAGGCTAGTCGACGGGGATGAGGACTGGAGGTTAGTATGCCAGGGTGCAGACTGGAGGCTGGCAAGCAGGAGGCTAGCCGACCTGGAGGCAGGCTTGAGTGCAAGCTGGGAAGAACGTTGGGAAACAGGCTCGGAGCTAGCTAGTCTGATTCTAGCTGACTGGGAAGCTGGTTTGTGGTTAGAAGGCCAAAGGCTAACCGACTGGGGTGCTGGCTGGGGGGGATTGTCTGCTAGGCCCATACTGGTCAGTTCATGCTGTTGAGAAGTTGAGTATGTGTGGGACCCAAATGTAGACACAAAAGCTGGCTGGTTGAGTTTGAAGATTTATTTAACAAAAGAAAAACACACTCGCTTTAAAGGTGAAAAACCTGGGATCAGGCAGGAACACCACAATGGCAAAATTGTAGAAATAGTTTTAAAACAAGTCATATCCACAAACTCCATCTGTAACACAGACAAAAACTAGTTTAGCCTTACCATACATACATGTGAGCAAAATATTTATTCAGATATTCAATTTTATCCAAATTTAATTTTCCAGTTTTCTATTACACTAAATTCAACATCTTTAGGTTATTGACTGTTGGTCAGACAAAACTAGCAATTTACTTGTATTAACTCGGCTTTATGGAATAATGATGGGCATTTTTCATAATTTTATGACATTTTACACTGAAACAATTGATTATTAAAGAAATGATTGTCAGATGTATTGATAATGAGAAAAATTGTTGGTTGCAGCCTTACAGTACTTCTATGATACTACCTTACCACGGTATTTTTTGTGAGTTAATCAATGGACACAGAAAAAAATGGAAGCAGTTTGACGAAACACAGTAAAGAGACTTTTGGGGGCCCTGGAGGTCTGTGGCCTCTGGACAATTTTGAACATTTGGTAATCCACCGTTGACCATGAGGTCTGGTGGGTGAGGCAGTTTCAAAAGTGATGCCACGACCACAGCTGGGACATTTCACCATTCACACATTGAACTATGTATACATCATTTAACCTGAACCCACCATTTGTTTTAGTATTTTTATTGTTGTTATTAAATGTATGTGAAACCATTCCCTGTTGTTGCTTATGTGTATGGATAATTTTTATAATTTAGTCTATGGGTTTTTAGTGTTATTGATTAATGTTTCATGGGTGGATCGGTTAATAATCATTTTGCTTCAAAGAGGGCGCCTCTCCCCTTCTGTACCTCTGCTTCATGACGCTCCGGGCAATCATGTGATTCGACCCTGCATCAAGCCACAGCAAGGAGGGAACCGGAAAGACCGTAATCTTAACTTCAAACTAAAAGCAACACATTTCTCTCGCCGATCAGAAAAGATAAAAGTAAAGATTTTGATTGTTAGTGGATTTGCCTCTTTATTTATTTTTGCCATGAAGTATAAATATCTTCTATATTAAGAAGAACAAAAATCTGAATTATAATAATCTAATGTTAATAATAATGCTGTCTTGATATACAATGTGCTACTTTGGAGTAAGCTATTTGTATAACAAAGAAAACAAAAACAAAAGCTTTGTGAGAATTATAATTATATCAGTAATTTATGTGATTGTTTTATACTCTTTATAGTTTATAAATAATTTAAAAAAAAAAGTATTGATGGCACACATTGTATCCACATATTAACCTAATCTACCTTGTACTTATCCAGATGTGTAGAGATTTTACACTTCACTACATTTCAGAGGGAAATATTGTATTTTGTCTCTGCTGCATTTTGCTAGCAGCTCAAGTTACAAGTTACTTTTAGTGTAAGATAAGTGTAAGTTAAGTATTTTTAAAAACTTGATAATCTTATAAAACAATAACACATTTTAGATGACTATGAGTTGTCAGCAATTCCACCAAAAAGACATTTCTCTGTATAACTTATCAGATAGTTTCGTCTAAACAACTGTTTGAGGCCCAAAGAGGTCAAACCAATTACTAAACTATTTAGTCAATAGGCCCAAAATAATTAAAACTAGCTTCAACATACATTGCTGTATGTGTGTATGTGTTAACAATCTAATGATGGTATACAGTAGGTTATAATCATAACATTACAGTCACAGGAACTATTTTGCACAAGGCCTTTTAGTTTAATATTTCACATACATTGGGCTGGTAATACAGGGCTAGCTTGTAAGGAAGTCTTATTACATTGCTGTATTACTTTTACTTGAATAAAGAATTGGGGTACTTATTTTGCCACTGTCAGATCAGATGAATGAATCCTACATATTTTCTGGAAAAAAGACTTCTGTGTGTATAACAAATGTGTGTTGTTTTCATAAAATGCAAGATTGATTGACTTATTGATTGACTTACTATGTTTAGCTAGTTTATTGAGTCTCTTTGTTGTCATTTTGTGACTCAGTGACATCAGTTTGCAATCTTAGAAGTTGTTTTGTGGTCATTTTGTGTCTCATGTTGCATCTTTTTGTGGTTTTGTGTGTATTTGAGATTGTTTTGCATCTCTGTGTTTTTTGTGCTCTTCTGTGGCTGTTTTGGATCTCTTTTTGGTCATATTTCTTTTCTTTGCAGCTTTTTGTGCCTCTTCATGGTCATCTTGTGTCTCTGTTGTCATTTTGCACCTCTTTGTAGTTGTTTTCTGGTAGTTTTGCATTTTTTGTGATCTTTTGTATCTCTTAACTGAGCTCTTTGACTTTCAAACATAAATACAAACATATACATTCACTTCATATAGAGGCTCTGGCCCTGGGGTGCCCTGACCTCATGGGTCCCTGGGCCTGTGCCCAGTAGGGCTGTTCAATAATCCATCCATCTATGCTGATCTGTAAAGCAGAGTGAATTATTCATCAACCATTCCTAAAGCCGTACAGCTTAAACAGCATTTATAAATGGTGCCTCACCAAAAACTGGTCGACTACATTAGTTTTAGCCAGTTGTACCTAATAAATTGGCAACGGAGTGTGTATTGGGCACGAATCTTTGATTGGTGCTTTATTTTGAAAGTTGCAATCGGAAGACGAGTTTGTCGTCCCGGAAAACTTGACCACCGTTCTTCGTTCCCAGGGTTCCGTGAGAGCCGTTTGCCCCACCCCACCTCTTCAACGCTATCTATCTCAATGTACAATTCTCAGAGAAAAACGGGGGCAAAAATAATTCAGAGTTATTCTGCAAAGAAACGTTTCTCATTTCCCCGACCGGTTGATCGGAGCAGACGCGGCCTCTCGGCGGTAAAGATGAGTGTCTCGCCGCTGGATCAGTGATTGAAAACACCGCGGTATGTTCATGTATCATGCACATGTAACCATAATCTACCATACGGATTCAAAGGGAATACAAAAAGCTGAGAGACTTGACAGCGGGCTGTACCTGCGCCAAACGGGAAAATAACGGAGGATTTCCACGAATATCACCTGGATATTGCGTTATATTCAAGGACATCCAGCTGCCAAAAACCGCCTTTGCTCGCCCGGAGAAGCTTTCCGATGTGAGGAGAAATACAAATTAACGTTACGGAGAGAAAAAGGACGGAGAAGGGGCCTTTTTTTGGGTCTGGTCAAACCCTCCGAAAAGGCAAGCACCAGCATCTGTTGACGGGGAGATGAAATAATTTTGACATCGACTAAAAACAGGATATTATTGATAAGGTTGCTAACAGCCCACCGCTCCACCCTCCAAAAAAAAAAAAAAACGGTGTATAATGTGACGGATTTGCGATAGAGAAAGAAGCCCCGGTGTAGCCTGATGATTCACATGCCGTCATTTTAAGAGGAAATATTTATTTTTTAATTTTTTTCAACCGCCCTCTCATGTGCTTTGGTTAGGTGGAGAACGTATTGCAAACAACCCCTAAAAATAATAACCTAAAATACATATTTAAAGGGGGGTAAAAAAAAAAAGTCGAGAAAAAATAGGGCTTTGGTTGTGAGTGGAAATGAATTGAATGGCAGTGTGAGATATCTGCCGAAGATGGGCTCCGGAGGAGACGTTTGCTAAGAAAATTAAACATAACAGGGTGAAAATATATACGTTTTTAAAAGAGGCCAGCGTTTGAATCGAAAACACCTTTTACGGAAACAGGACCACCGACGTTCATTCATGTGCATTGCAAGGCTGGAAATTTCACATCCACTCTCATATCAATGTTGATGACTTCATTGCGGATTTACAGTGAAAAACACAGGAATCAAGCGTCTTAGAGGGCGGCATCGTTGTTCTGCTCCTTTCTGACTGATCTCTTGTTGATTAATTGCCAGTAAATAGCCACATCCATCCATACATACTGTGCCAAAGCCTGGTGGGGCCCACCGTCTACTGCCTAACAGGTTTACATCTGATCCATCTGCATCTGGCAACATAAATGTCACCCATTTTGAGCCAGGTGTTCCTCTGCTGGGCCAGTCTAGGAATTTAGGATCCATTGATTTTCTTCTGATCACCACCCTCCCTCCTTCCTCTCTCTCCCTGCACCCAACCACCCAACCACCCAACCACCCACCCAACCACCCAACCAACCAACCAACCACCCAACCACCCAACCACCCTGCCTCCCCCTGAACCTAACACTGGGTTTTTGGGAAGATGGGCTGTCTTGGCAATAGTAAGACCGAAGACCAACGAAATGAGGAGAAGGCACAGAGGGAAGCCAACAAAAAGATAGAGAAGCAGCTCCAAAAAGACAAACAGATATACCGGGCGACTCACCGGCTACTACTATTAGGTAGGTCTTGTGAAATTTATCATTAATATCAGTGTGTGTGTGTGTGTGTGTTCATTTTAGGCCTGAAGGTCAATTTTTTCCAATTGCTGCACCCACAAAAGCATACAAGTGTATTTTCACCTGTTTATACACATATAAAAACCATTGTTTCAGATTAAACGACAACTTCCTCAGCCTTTACCAGTGAAGCATCAACAAATGATGCAATGACATGAAGTCACTACACCACCAGTTTGCAGCGTCTTTACACAGGACAGCCGAAAATCAGGCCTTCCTCCTGCATTCATGGGTTATTATGGAGCATGATTACAGAACATGTGAGAGACGGTGGACAGACAGACAGACAGCTGCTCAGGCACCATTCAGAGGACGAGAGGCAACCAATAGGCATTTTTGCATTGTGTCTTTTATCCACACATGTAAACTGCAAAATTTGCGAGGTGGGTGCAGGTTAGACGTCGGATGGCACCTTGAGTTATTTGGGCCAATGGACTTAAATGTGTAATACTGTTTTTCAGACTCACCTTTGCATGGTCCTCTCCACACCAGCCACTCTGGAAATGGATATTCTCTAATCAGCCCTTGAAAACTCTGCCATTTTTTTTTTATTCACAACACTATGTGTAGCTTCATCATCTAGGCCTCCATGTCATGCCACAGTGTATGGATTTAAGGCCAGGGCTAGTATCCTGCTAAGCCTCCTGGAGTACGGAGAGCAAATTAGGATTACTATTAGTATTGCTAGCTTCCCTTGAATGACTGTCCCGTTCTTTCTAATCTGAAATTGATCCTAGATTTGTACACTCACACTTAAGACTCAAAATAGCAGGCCTGTAGCCTAGCTAGCTCCTAGTGTTTGGGCTAGTGGATGTTATGGCCTGGCTCCTTTCATTTTCAGTTTGCAAGGACACATTTAGGACTTATTCTCTTCTCCTCTAAACATTGTGTCATACTGGATTTATGGAAAATGACATTTCCTGGATCCTTAAAAGTATTTATGAGGGTTTTGGTCCATCGGTCCTGGATGACATCTCACTTCTGCTCAAAGAAAAAAAACAAACAAAAACACTTAAGACAATATTCAAAGCTGATCTCGTCTGCGAGGAAGGCTGATTGTTCTTCTACTCAACCCCGATGCTGAGAGTTCTTCAGATCCGTCAGTATTTAAGTTGAAGTACCATCGCATCAGTGTAAAAACACTGAGCGCAAAAGTCTTGCATTCAACCAAGTACTGATATACAGAACTTATTATCAGCAAAATGCACTTAAAGTATTAAAAACAAAAAGAAAAAATTACTACAGTGCAGAAGTAGCATTTCACTGCCAAATATAATTGTAGTATATAATATATAACATAAGACATACATTTCTCTTGTGTTTGTGTTTTGCTAAATAATGGACAGTTTTATCTGTTAGGACTGTGAACCTTTGCAACGCATAGACAGCTGGACACTGCTTTTTTTATTTTTTATAGTGGTCATAAGCCAAAAAGGTTAGGAGCCACTGCTTTTAATCTGTAACAGTGCATTGTATATTAGGATCTTATCATGTGTTTTATATCTATATATATATATATATACATAGATATATAGATGTAAAATCTTAATCTGAAAAATAACTAGAGTCAAATAAATGTAGTGAAGTAGAAGTATAAAGTAGCATGAAATGGTTGAAATCATACTTAGATACAGTACTTGAGTAAATACACATTGTTACGTTCCACCACTCAGAAGAACAGGCAAGCCTCACCCACCGCTTTGATTGGCTCTTTTAAGGTCTCACCATCTTGCTCGGCTCCAGCATTATTGCTTTTGTATTACATAGAGCACTGTGAAGGAACGAGGAGTTTAGATGTGGGTGCTGTGTCGGACAGGACCTCTGTTTTGAGAAACCTGACATTCAAATCACTTGTGGATAAAATCTTAGGCATGAAGTTTGTAGCTCCTCGCCTTCATCTTCTATTTTTCTGATGTTCCACCAAGCCACTAAAATGCTTTTTCCTCCAGGGATCCAGTGACATGTTTTAAACCATCATCCACCATGTTCAGATGGATACTCGCCTTGGGTATTTTTTTTTTTTTTTTTAAAGGAGTTTTGTACGATTATAAACATCTTCCTTTCCTCTTTCTGCTTTCAGGAGCCGGTGAATCCGGGAAAAGCACGATAGTCAAACAGATGCGAATATTGCATGTTAATGGCTTCAACGCAGAGTAAGTGTTGGTTTACCTCATTCTGTATCTCCGCACACCTACAGCACATTCAGTTCACTACACACACACACACACACACACGCACACACACACACACACACACACACACACACGCTGTTCTGGTTTTGACAGGATCAGGTATGAAAATATTTGTTACATCCTTCATTCAATGTGATGACGTGATTCGGGGGAGGACAATTGATGCTTTCAGAAAATACAAATGATAGGACAAGACCTTTAGTGACGCTGATGCCAAGCAGGTAGAGGCAGTCCATGTCCACTTCCCTCACTAAAAAGTTATTAAGGAAGTTTAAAATGTAAAATTGTCAAAAATGGTTGAGTGATGTCATCAGGACATCAACAAACAACGTGGCTTTTAGAAGACAGAAACACAGTCGAGACAAGTCACAAGATTTAGTCTGTGAAAGAGGCTGGATGGATTCAATATTCACATTGTATTTTGGCACGTATAACTTGTGCATCTTAATCTTTAAACTGTAATTTTACCATCATGCTACATCACACAATAGAGCTGAAATTGTTGATTAAAATAAATAGTTGCCATTGCAGTTATTTTTCATGCAAAAATGTCAATATCCTGTGGTTTCAGCTTCTCACATAGAAGCAGTCACTGTTTTTCAGTGTGTTTATATCAGATCTATTCAGCTGATGTCAAAGTAAATTAAATTTCTTTGGGGTTTGGACAGTTGAGTGGACAAAACAAGGCATATGATGAACTTGTGATGAGCTTCTTTCTTCCCTTTTTTTTTTTTTTTTACCATTTTGTCACAATACAAATTGCTTTTCCTGGTAAAGAATAATAGAGCAGCTTTGGAAATGTTTTTAGTTCTTGTTCAGACAGTAAAACAGAATTTGATCATCTTTTTGTTCTGAAATATGTTTACTTGTGTCCTGGGACAGTTTGGCCAGTGTAATGTCAATTAGCAGCTGTCGTCCTCAGTCAGGAAGTGGAGACATTTTCTTCCTTATTTTTGTAATATGACACTGATATATAATCGTGCTGGTTATTCATAGAAGAATTCACAGTGAATTTGTAGACATGAGGATGTATAACTTGCTTTGCTAGTATATTTATTTTCTTCCATTGGCAGGGAGGAGACGGACACTTGTCATTGTTTTAAGAAACTGAACAATATGGTCCAATAAAGAAAATGAAGTCAAATGTTTTGGACAGATTTTTGTAGTGTTTTGGAGTAAATAGTCAAAGTTGCGTGACGCAAGAAGAATGCATTTATCTGTTTCAGGTTTTCATGGAAACATTGCCCTGGGTGCTTTCAAGCCACCCTTTCTTGTGAATTTCCTAAAACCCAATCCCACCATGTTGATGCAATGGAAACAAAAGTCACATTTTTCTATTCTTAATCGTCTGTTTCCTAGAAAGGGGTTTTGGAGTAGGATCAGGAGGAGTTGGGCATCATCATGTGCTTATTTTTGGGTCATGTCGAACAGATGCTCCTCACAGACACAGACGTTCTGGTGTAATGACAAACCCATAGTCGGCTGTGACTCCCCGGTTGCATTTAGCCTCCGGGGTTTGTTGCTCTCTTTGGGCCAGGGGATTTAACCTTGCTGGGTTTCCCCTCCGGGTGTAGGTCGGTGCCACCAGTCTGTGCAAGGTGCTGGGAGGATGAAGAGGATGAGGGCAGGAGGAGACGATAGGGAGTGACACAGTAAAATAGGAGATGGAAGGAGTTGAGAGTTAAAGTGAGAAGAGATTTGTCATGGCAAGTGGGTGTTCTGTTCTGTTTTGTTATTTTGGTGGGGTGCTAGTTTGTCTTTGTGTCTTTGGTCGTACTGCTGTACGATTAATCAGTTATCAAAATAGTTGCTGATTTATTTATTTTTGCCTATTCTATCAATTAAGTGATGAATCGACTGATCGATGCAGCTCCACCTGTGAGAAAATGTCCATCATAGTTTCCCAGGGTCTTGAGTGACATCTTCAGATATTCTTGTTTTGTCTCTTAGCAACGCTCCAAAACCTAAAGATATTCAATTTACTATCACAGAAGACAAAGAAAACCAGCAAATTATTCACATTTGAGAAGCTGAAACCATACTTTGTTTGTTTTTGTGCATTTTTGTTTAAATGCCTTAAACAAATAATTATTTATTAAGATTGGTGCGGTTTAATGTTCTGATGATGGACTAATGAATTAATTGACCAATCGCTGCCTGAAAGTTTCCATCCCAAAACACTGCAGCAGCTTTATCAGCTTGACAAGTATTTTCTCTTTACAACACCGGACCTGTTTGAATCGCTGAAGAGTCGGAAATGTGGGCGACGATTCGGACGTCTTGAACCAGGCCAAAAAAAATTATACAAGACTTCCTTCCACATGATTAATGATGATGATTCTTTAAATGTCTTGAGTATCGTCTGAAAGCACCAGTTGTCACATCTAATCCGTTTTCACATGATTGAAATTGAGGTATGAGGTGAGAAATATGGAGATATTTCACTTCGTCAGTGAAACCAAACAAAAACAGACAGTTAAAGATGTTCACTAACAAAGAGAGACTTTTCCATTTAGGAAATCTAAACAGCGTTTCCAAGCTGAAACTTGGTGTTGTCCTCTGCGATATCCTTAGTCAGGCTTACGTTTCGATTACAGCAGCATGCTGTGATGCTGATAGTGTCACTTTTTCGGCAAAGTCACTTTGGACAGAACACATTCATTATCAGAAGATACTCATCTGTGCTTTTCATTTGAAATGTGTGTGGTAGACTTTATGTCCGTCTTCTTTTCACTGCTGCTGAAATGTGAACAAAATATACTGTAACACAACTGTGCTCACATACGGGGCACGTAATGCTTAGTAGCGTGTTGCTCTGAAATATCCTGAGTTGTTTCAGATGAAGAAATCACACCATCCAGGTTCCTGATTGTGTAAACAGCTCTGAGGTTGTTTCATTTGGGGGAATTTCAGTATCAAATCCTGAGTTTCAATAGTCAAACTTGTCTTTTGTCAGGACATTTGAAAGAATTTAACACTTACACTGGCAGCGCTGGTTTCTGAAAGACCTGAGTGACGTCAGACCTTTACTACTGGTTATCAGTGAAGCCCACAGGTTGCATAACCTGAGCGCCATGCTGTGTGGTGATGCTGAAACTCAGTTTGTCTTTACAACAATAAATGGACAAAATAAGGAGCCTATCATTGTATTGGCCAATACTTTGGATTCTGCTTTGTGCTCATGGTAGGTTGAAGTTAAAAATTGCTCAGTTCTGCTGTTCTCATATGGGATCAGCAAGTGCACAAAACTCAGGACTTGCACCTGGTCAGCAAAATAAAGGTATCTGCACCTGCAGCAGCCATAACACTGATGTCTGATATAATTTACCTCCAAGCTGACAAAAAGATGCTGGAGGAGTTTGTGTTACACAGCACATTCCTACTGAACCAACTGCAAAAACAGAAGAAACAAAACATTTCTTTACCATTATTTCTGGAATAATTGGTGTTTTTTTTTCAAGCTGTACAGAAATAAAATAACATGAGTTTGTCTTTGTTCTTCACAGGGAGAAAAAACAGAAAATTCATGATATTAAAAACAACATTAAAGAAGCTATAGAGGTAAGAAATTGAACTTTTGACCCATTTTAAATGATAACATCTGATGTTTGAGATTTTTTTTTTTTTTTTTTTACTGTTTCTAGCACTTATCATGGTAGCAGCTACGATAAACAGATCTGATAATTTGTGACACTATAAGAGAATAATAAGACAGAAAATCAAGAAAAAAGGAACAATCATGGACCACAACACAACCTGTGTCCTGTGAAAATTAATCAATTATCTATAAAAACTACTTAAAAGCATAAAAGTCAAAGTGGTTATAAATTATCACTGACGTTGTTGGGCAATAAGAGATCTTTGCTTAACAACTGACAGTTTTCAGAATGCTTTTAAAATATCGAGTAATAAACTTTTTCCTTAAAAATGATTATATACAGTAGCGCTGACATGAAGCTGCTCAAGAAACGTAGATGTGGAAGGGCTGATTGTTCACCCTGTTGTACTACAAATGTCTCACTGTCGATAAGTTTTTATATTAATTGTTGTGTCACATTTTCTTCCCCTGTCCTCTCCATGCAGACGATTGTGGCCGCCATGAATACGCTCACACCGCCCTGCCAGTTAGCCTGTCCTGCAAACCAAACCCGAATCGAATATGTCCTGAACCAAGTAAACCAGAAGGATTTTGAGTTTCCTTCGGTAAGTTGCACTTTATTTCTTTGAGATACGTTGGCTCGCTCTGATTTCTGATTTCTATAGCAGTTTGTCTCATTCCTTTTTCAACTCATCAATCCGATTTAATCTTAACAGCCACTTTAGTCTCATGTCACCTGGAGGTCCATGAAAGTGCTCTGTCATCAAAGTCTTACATTTTATTACCAAAGGCAGTTTATAATGAATGGACCAACAGCTGAAGCAAAACTTATTGCACATTTATATGTGATTTCACTAACTGGTGCTGCACTTTGTTCACAGTTTTTGTGTTTAGTGTTTAACCCAGCATCACTGCTGCAGGTCCTTCAATCGGTTATTTTGTATTTAACTTAATCAAAGCTGAAACAATTATTGACAAATATTAATCTGCAGCAATTTTGATAGTAAATTGATTTTTATTATTGATTTCAAAATTATTAGTTTTCACAGCCTTAAATGTGAATATTTGCTGGTTTTGTCATATTTAACTGAAAATGTTTTGGTTTTGGACTGTTGTCAAAATAAGGCATTTAAATATGTAAACTTACAGATTGTGAGGTGCATTTTTCAAAATTTTGGGATATTTATCAACCAAATGAATCATCTGTAGATGAATTGATAGTGCAAATAATTGTTAATTAGCTGCAGCAATAAACTTAATTCTATTTTTTAAAATGAAGTTGCAAATCTTCATAGCAGCCTGGTTTATACAATCCAGCTGATAATGCAAATCAGCTACGTTTATGCAGATTTATTTCATCAATAAATATTTATCAGGTGTTTTATCGTAACATTGGTATAAAAATTTTAATGTAGCTGCTGTACAATGTCTCAGAGCCTGAACTCCAGCCCGCTGAGCAGGTCTCCTGGATAGGTTTGCCGTAGGTGAGTGAGGTACCTCACACAGCAGCCTTTATGCGTCTGCCTGGCGTGTTTGCGCAGTGATTCAGTAATTAGCAGGTGTGCTCCCGCTTGGGAGGCTGTCAATTGAATGAGCCTCTCACCTGAGAGATCCACACCGCCTATTAACACTGATTGTCTGTAATAATCCTAAATGTGTCTAGAGGGACTTGTCCTCCAGAAACACAGAGACTCTGAGGGATTCCCCCTGAGCTGCCGTCTGCTCCCGGCGGCCTGTCAGGCAGCCGCTGCAGGCCCCACTGCTGGACCATATTTATCTATTAATTTACCGACGTCTTCTGGATCATTTTCAGAGTTTAAAACTGATGTTAAGGATCAGCTGATCAAATAAATTTTACCCCGTTTTAGACGGTTAAGCTGAGAGCGTCCTGATAACATCTGCGGGTGATACTGTTCAGCTCTGCAGGGACAGGGGTCTGACCTGGAGCGACAGAATGTGTGTCGTTCCTTTTGGATGTAGTTTTTGAAAATTATGTAAGGAGGTCCTGTGGACTTCACAGTAGTTCAGGTAAAACAGCATGGCCAAAAGACCCAAACTGAAGTTGTACTCCCGCACAACACCATCGTTAAAAGAAGTTATACATCAGTTCGATTAACGAGTCCATTGATCAGCTCTCACAAACGGTAATAAGACTGTCACAAAGCACTGTTAAACTGAGTGCTGTCAGTTCTCAACACAACTTAACGCTGCTCATAAAAATCTGGGGGATAAACTGTTGCATCAGTGATGAAACATTTCAATCGAGCTGAAACAATTTAGTTCATTAATTGATTAGTTGATCAACAAAAATAAATAAATAATTGATTTGTCTTTTAAGGCTTTTTTTTTTTTTTTTTTTTTAACAAAAATGCGAAACATTTCCTGGGTCCAGATTGTTACATGTGAGGATTTGCTGCTTTTCTCTGTTTTATATCATTGTATGATTTAATATTTTTGGACAGCCGGTTGGACAAAAAAAGACATTTCAGTATATCATGTTGTGCTTTAGGTGACAGGTGTTTTTCACTATTTTCTGACATTTTGTAGACACATGATAAAACAATTAATCGAGAAAATACTCGGCAGATTAATCGATAATGAAAATGAATTATTTGCAGCTCTGTTTTTCTGAAATAAAACATTGCCATTTTTCAGTATGTAAATGAAAGATCATGCATTTGATTTAGTCCTTGAACAAACGTAATGGAGATATTTTTAATCTCTTTCACCTCACATATCATTATAAACTCAGTTTATGTATTTTAAATTCTAGTTAAGATCAAAGGTTTTCAAAGGGAACCTGTTCAAATTTCTAAATTGGTACAAAACTTCTGATTTTCATGTTTTGTTTTGTTTTTTCAAATGAAAAGAAGTTTTAATCGAGCTGTATCTACTGATGTAATATTGTCAAACATAAGTAGAGAATGAAAGAAAGAAAATGTGTAACATTATTTAGGTCGTTAAATATCATTTTAATTGTTTTCTAATATGGGAATTGTTCTGCAGAGGAAGAAGAGCGTTGTGTCTGCCTTGTTTTTTGTTTTTTGTTTTTTACAGTATCTTAGTCTTTAGCAGCTGAATTTCCAGTGAAGTGTGTGTGTATTTGTGTGTAAGCAAAAGGAAGTCTCCTGATGCTGTCTCTGTTACGTCATGGCAAATTTATTATGCGGGCCTATCTCGAGCTGACCCTTCCCTCGGGCTGTCAGGCCGTCACTAGACTTCCACTGAAGACCTGCAGGGTCTCTGTGGAGGGGGAAGACCAGCACTCGCACTTTGATCTCACACTGAGTTTGGTCTCTTTCATGTGTGGTGCGGAGGGTTGGAGCAGGTGCAAACGAGGTGCTAATGCTGTTGAAGTTGCAGAGTCACTGCTGTTATTTGAAACAGTGGCTGGTTACTTGAAGCTAAAGTTTAAAATGAAGTATGAGGCAAAAAGTTTGGCTCTGTCTTAACTGATTCTTCCTGCTGAAGGGAATGGGTGGTTGTTTAGGAAAGAGAGTAGAGTAAAAAACTTTTAGCCTCAGCCTCTCCTCTAACTCCTCCACCATCTCCTCCTCCTCCTCCTCCTCCTCCTCCTCCTCCTCCTCTTCCCGCTCCCCCTCGCCTGGCCTTAGGGCCTACTGGAAACCAGTTGGACTGGTTGACTCTGCCTTCAGCAGGGGAGGAAGAGACAGAGAGAATAAACACAAGGCCTGGATTGAATCTCCGAAGTCTCTTCTTGATTTCCCTTAGAGCTTTGTGTCTAATCAATAATCCTCCTAGTTATTATCCACCAAAAATATTTTTCTCCTAATATATTAATAATAGAATGGACCACATTTTTTTGCAAGTTAAAAAAAAAAAAGAAAAAAGTTTTTATTCCTTTGCAGACTGATTGCTGAGAGGCTCACCTGTCCTGCTCCCACTGCAGTACAGCGAAGACACCCTCTATCCTTAAAGAGGGATCCCTCTTCCAGGCTGTAGATGTTGTGTATATACAGACAACACTCTCCTAACCCTTCACATACTGTAGCAGAGCTTCTAAAGTCTTGAATGTCTCTTAGAGTTGGTTGTAGTGAATGTGCGGAGAAATTTTAAAATGCAATTCCTAGTTCCTTGAGATACGTCCAAAATCTCACAATTGCTCAGCATCAAATTGAGGTACTCGCTCTGTGAAGGCGATTTGAACTGCAGATGGAAGACGTCAGCATGAAATAGGACTGGATCAATAAAATATATTTCCTTACAGAAAAAAAGTGTTCGCTCATTATATTCAAGTTAAAAAAAAAAAAAAAAAACAATTTTTTATTTGGATTCTTCAGAACATCCATATATTATAGATCTGCTTGGTGATCTGTGAATATTCATTTAATTGACGACTCCTCTGCGTATTGGTTGAATTGCATTTCCTGTCGTTTTCAGCTGTTTTATCAGTTTCAAACTGACATGACAATCAGCAAGTAAAACACACTCCATGCTTGACTCAGTAAAAAAAACAAAGTGACTCCCTGTGGCACATTTTACATTTAAGAATGAAGAAGTTTTGTAAGTTTTTCTTGGAAACTGATGGATATGGACGTATATATATTTACTTACCACCTATATAATTTCCTTTTTTTTCTTTCTTTTTTTTTCTTTTTTTTATGAACATGAATATAAAAATCAGGTACTTAATAACTGTAGTAGCTTTCCCTTATAATTAGTACCAAGGCCGTTCTGGGAAATATCCTTGTAATTAACAGCGAAATATCAAATAATAAAAAATAAAAACCTGTTAATTATGGGACTAAAATAAGGCGTTATCTTTCAACTGTTATCTAAAAAGCTGAGATTTTTTTTTAACCAAAGTTTGACACCAGATCTGTTTAATAAGGTCAGTGTTGGGCCTATACCAATGTGGCATATGGCATCAATGTATCCCTACTTTTATTTAAATAACACAAAAACATGTATCAAATTTGTACAGAGAGTGCGAGAAATTGACAGACTTCTTTTTCTCTGTGAATCCTGGTTAACCGCAAAAAAAAACCCAACAGCCCAATATACAGTAAGTGAAATCATACCACTGATACATCACCTGGTGGAGTCCGCAAAATACATTTTCCTCAACCCAATTCTATAAATGGAATTTAATTCAAATCAAATAAATCACATGATTTCTGCGTGCAGGGTGTCTGTGGACAGGCCAGCTTCTCAGATATTTCTTAATTTAAAATTCTGTCACACTCCACGAATTGAATTGGACACGTGGCTATGAATAAACTTTACGAAAGAAAAAGATTTCTTTTTCAAATGAAGCGGTTACAGAGAGAAACCGATGGAAAAGCCTGGAGTTGACCTTGTTGACCTTGTTGACCTCCGCTCTTGAAAATTCATTGTGTTTCTTTATTATTCTGTGGTGAGTCTGGTACTTGATTCCTGATTCCTTCCTCCTTAAGTAGAAAAACAAAAATCACTTTGGTTACACACTGAAATTTGTGTTGATTTTGTTTGATTTATTGACTAGTTAATTAGGTTTGTCAGTCTTTAAAGTCGTGTGTGAAACATTGACCTGTTGTTTTTTGTATCATTGACACTCCTCTGTACTAGTTTTGGCGCTCGAATACTGTGTTCAGTAGATTCATTCAGATTAAATAAAATAGTTTTTCTTGCTGCCTTTTAATTATTAGATAGCAACTGTTAAACTTAACTTGAGCTGCAACTATTGTTTATGTTAATCTGAAATTTTTTTTTTGTTCCTGATTAATTGTTTGAATGTCAGAAACTGTGTGAATGATAACTCCTACAACCCAGGGTGATGTCTTGAAATTGTTTGTTTTGTCTGAATGACATGCCAAAGATATATTAAAATAGCCTATATTATATTAATTATGAAATCGATTTATTAAAATAGTTTCTGATTCATTTTCTCTAGATCAGTTAATCAGCTCATTGTTTCTGTTCAGTTCCCACTTCATGTCACAAAGTCCTGTTTCCATTTTCTTTAGCAGAAACTGTCTGGAAAGTCCCCAGCGCAATTTTCCAGATGTCTGGATATACATCATTGATACACATTCATATATGGACTTTAAATTTTTAATCTGTTAGTTCATCCATTCTTTCATTCAATAATTCATCCATTCATCCATCCATTTTGTGCTGCTTACCCATGTCCAGACTCTGTTCAATAATTAATTAACAATATTATTAGTTATTGTCATTAATGCTGCAGCTAACGATTATTTTCAGTATAGATTAATGGGTAAAAAAAAAAAAAGTCTTGTTTTGTCCGTCTAACATGAAACCGGTATTAGATTGCCTTCTATCTTATTACAGGCAACTACTGTGAAGAATTGACGTATCAGCGTTCCTCCTGTTTGACAACATTGTGTTGTGGTTAATGACAAGCAACACTTGTAGTTTTACATGGAAGCGTCACCTCGTCACATTCATGCATCCGTATCTGTCACTGACATTGGCATTGCTAAATCCTGCTTACCCTCAGCTGAATGAAGTATCTTTTAAGAGTATACAGTTTAACTCTCGGGCTCATAATGGCTTATTTGTGCCCGACCGCGTTGAATGTGACCAACTGAAGATCGTAGTGAGGAGATAGGCCCCTGCGTAGTGACAGCCGAGCCTTGTGCCAGTACAAAGCTCTCCGTTTCTTCATGAACTCGGTGAACTGTTCTGTTTCCTGCCTCTGTCAGAGCCCGCTCATCTGCTGCTCCTCTCCCAGCCGGCCTTAAACTCCCAAACTAAGCTAGGGAATATCACTGCCTCCTTCCATCTGTCCTGAGAAGTTTTCACCCGTCGAGATCCGGACAAGAAATAACGGCCGTAAGCCAGAGATACCAACTAGAGCTCAGCTCTTTCATTTGAAATGGATCATTTACTGCTGCGTGCAGTTTCGTTTATGTTTGATTGTGAACAACTTTTTCAGCTGTATTTTTTCTTCTCTTCCCATCTCCTGTCCTTAGGGCTGCAACCGACGGTTATTTTGATCATCGATTAATGCTTTAATTAAAACTTGAGTAATGCTGGTTGTTTTCATGATTAATTGGTTAATAGTTTTGTTCATAAAATGTCTCATGAAAGTTCCAACATTTGTTCTTGACGTCCTCAAGTGTCTTGTTTTGTCCAACCAGCAGTCTAAAACTCAAATATGTTGAGTTTGCTGTCATGTATGATAAAGAAAATGCATCACATCCTCACATTTAAGAAGTCTGAACCTTAAGGTTATTTAATTGTTGGAATACTTACTAATTAATTTTCTGTTGATTGACTAATGGATCCTCTCTTCTATGGAAAGCCCAGAAAAAGTGAAAGATCAAAATGAGAGTTTTTGGGATGGCACATTCAGACTCACAGCTGTTATTTCTGTTAAAGATTCCTGTTTTACTCGCACATACTCTGCACTTTTGCTCGACCTCTTTTCGTGATATCAAGTCTTTATTTCAGAGCCAGACTTGCAGTTATTTGTAGGTGTGGTATGTTGTTCATCCCGATCTCTCTTTCTCTTTCCAGGAGTTTTATGACCATGCAAAGATCCTCTGGCAGGACGAGGGTGTGCGGGCCTGCTGGGAAAGGTCCAATGAATATCAGCTCATCGACTGTGCACAGTAGTAAGTCTCATTCATTCACCTCGACTTATACACTAGCATTTAAACATATTTTCAACGGGCTCACAAAGGCGTGCTTCCCCTTTCTCTCTTTGGCTGTTGAGTTCACACATCTAAATATGCTCACCACAAATTTAGAGTGCACGCTGTGGGACTGTTTGGGTGTTTGGGTGTTTTGCCATGTGGTTTATGTGAATGCAAGGTGTCAAGGTTCATGAGGTGACAGTGAACGCTAGACATGGACTTCTAATCTTTCTCTAGTTTGGTTCATCAGATGTTCAAATGGGGAATAAAAATTATGTTACTATTTAAAACATAAAGCTGGGAATCTTCAGTGATCGTAAATAGTATTGTAAAAGTATCTTTTAACACCAGAACCAATAATGTGTTAGTGTATCACAATACTTCTTGACTTACCCACCCTGTGGCACATCTGGGAGACATAAATCTATAAAAGTCATGAAAAATATGGAAATATCTTGACAAATATTGAATGGATTGCCATTAGATTTGTTACAGAGGATGTACTGTAACATCTTTTGTTGTCTGAGTTATCATCTAGCGTCATCATTGGGTCAGAATTTCAAACTGTTCAATACTTTGGTTTACTTCTGTTTATCAGCTGTAATTATTTGCAAACGTTAGCATGCTAGCATGCTAAGCTAAGATGGTAGGCCCCGCTTAACATCGGTATGTTAGCATTGTCATTGTGCACATATGAACATTATGACATTATCAGTCAGCTCAAATCACTGCTGGTTTAAGCCTCATAGAGCCTGACTAGAGCGGGACTGTAGACTCTTAAACAATGGAGGTCTATGGCACAGAGGAATGACTGTACCAGGCAGTGGTAACACAGGCGATGTTTGATACTTATTAGTAGGATCAGTTTATTGTTGGTGTTCGTTTTGGTCACACATCACAGAGACGAATCCTTTAAGATTTAGTGGTGCTCGTTAGCAGATTGTCCTGGTGTATATTGAGCTGCCCTCTATTGGGTTGCATGCTAGTTAGCGGTCTTGCTAATGACCTCAAGGTTGTGTGTGTATGTTGTATGTTGTTGGTGACACTCAGATTGTGTCCTAGCGCCACTGACTCCTGAATTCTTTCTTTCTTTCTTTCTTTCTTTCTTTCTTTCTTTCTTTCTTGTCCTGTATTTATATTCTTATCCGCCTTTTTACCTCAGTCAGGCCTGCCTCTGTTATAAGGCATGCATTGGTCACATGAAGCCAGGGCTGTTTGAGGGTGGAGGCTTGCTCATTCTCTTCCATGTGTACAGTGTTTTCTGTACAGTATGTGCTGGTGCGTCGACATGCATGTGTGAGGTCGTCGAGTTTTTTTGAACATGTGACTTTATACAGTGCTGGAAGAAGTGCTCAGTGTTTCTACTCAAGACATACTTACATTACCAGAGTGGTTAATACTGATGCATCAAATCATAAGTGACATTTTACTCTTGCAGCTGGTCAGGTTGGAGACAGTCTTAACTACTTTATATTGCAACTAATGCAACTAACGTTTATTTTAATTATCGGTGAATCTGCCAATTGTTTCTTCGATTAATCGTTCAGCCTGAGAAATTTTTGAAAAATAGTGAAAAAAATGCTAATTACAACTTCATAGATCATAAATGTCTTGTTTTGTCCAACCAAAACTCCAAAACCTGAAGATATTCACTCTAGTATCATACATGGCAAAGACAAGCGGCAAATCCTGCTATTTCTGAAGCTGCAACCTGAGAATATGCTGTGAATGAGTCCAACAATTAATTTTATCAAAGTAGTTACCAATTCAACCGATCGATTAATCACCTAATAATTTTTGCTCCACTTTATTTAAAGTTCAGTGTTTCCCAACCTGCGGGTTGAGGCCCAACATAAGGCTCACAAGATAAATCTGAGGGGTCATGAGATACTAATGGGAGAGAGAAAAGACAAAGAAAAGACATTGGAATTTTTGCTTTTTGCTTGAAAAATAATATTTGATTATAATTGATTATCAAAATATTTGCTGATTAATAATTGATTGCTAATCAACTAATTGTTGCAATTTTGACCTTTTAGTTCAACAAAACAGAGCTTTAGGAAATGTGGCCGTGAGAAATTCTTCATTGTTTTCTGAAATTTTATAAACCAAATGTTAATCAATTAACAATGGATATACTCTTCAGATTAATCGATAATGGAAATAATTGTTAGCTGCAGTGCTATACTTAAGTAAATGTACTTAGTTACGTTACACTGCTGACTTTGTGTGACCTTGTAGCTTACACTGCATGCATGGCCCCGTGCATGGCCACAGGTGTTAGCTGCTTGCTGTATGTGTCCTGCAGTATGTTTTTGGAGGGAGGGGGTTCATGCTGTCTGTAAGATGATCATGAAAAACCTTACTTGTAAAAAATGAAAAAATGTGATTGTGGACAGACAGTTGCGAGCTAATGGAGAGACAGAACGACTGAAAAACTGAAAGGACTGAAGAGACAGATTGAAATAAGAGACAGAGAGGGCTTCCCTGCATTGCGGGATCTCTCCTCTCTTCTCCTCTCTTCTCCTCTCCTCTCCTCTCCTCTCCTCTCCTCTCCTCTCCTCTCTCCCACACCCAGCAGCCCCAGTGTTATGGATCAGATGCTGGGCTGGGTGGCCAGACCGGAAGTGCTCCCCTCCCCCCTCTGTGTGCTTATGTAAACGGAGAAGCAGAGAAAGAGAGAGGGGAGAGCTATTTTTAACCCAGGCAGGCTGCAGAAGGAGAAAGAATGAGAGTGTGTGTTAGGAGAGAGGCAACTTCAGCATTATTGATGAAGGTTGTTAGCATTAAATGAAAATGTCAACCCTCGATCAGGGCGGGAAAAGTCAAGGCCACCCCTCTCCCTTTAAAAAAAAAAACAAACAAATAATATCATCCGATTCATGTCATGATAAAGATTTTAAAAAAGGGGAAGAAGAAGTTGATGGGGCACTGATGCTTTTGTCGTCTTTGACGAGAGGGAAGTCACTGAAGCTTCCCTGAATGTTTTTATGCTCTGTCATACTCCTGTCTGATGGTTTTTTTTTTGTTGTTGCTGTTTAAACACCTCCTGACACAGTTTATAGTTTTTGTTAGTAAGGACGTTTGTTGTCCTTGATCACATGTGGATGTGTTGAGTTCAGACGCTGCTGGATAGGTTGCTGTAACTGTTGGAAATTCACATAACTAAAGTCCAAACAGTGTGACTGTGTCCCCTAACAGTGTGACAGAGGCAAAGGGTTTGTTTTGTCCCAGAAGACGAGGCCTGTTTGTCAGGTTTCTATGTTTGGATATCTGTATGGATACACGGAGATCCTGAAATATTTGCGCATTCCTCTCAATTGTAAATCACGTCTGAGATCCTGAGAAGAAATCTTTCCTCACAAGGAATCATCTATAGCACATCACTATGAAAATGATTTTAAAAACCTTTAAACATTAAAGACTTGCAGACTTTTGTTTTTGTATATGTAATATACTGAATCATTTTTAAACTAAACTATTTTACAAATGAAGACACGCTGCAGATTCGTAGTTGGGAATCAGGATTTCAAAAAAACGCATGCAAGAATTGGTTAATGCATATTTAGCATTAAGAAATTGAATAAATAAAACTGTTGAATAAATCTGTCCTAAAGATGTGTTATATCAAATAAAACATCTGACACGTAAGAACTAAAGAAATGAAATACACCATGTTAGTTAATGACTTCAGTAGGTGCTGGTTGTCAGATTTTGTTACAGGCTAGCTGTTTGCCCCTGTTTCCAGTCTTAGTAAGCTAAGCTAGCCGTCTGCCAGCTGTAGCTTCATATTTGGCATCAATCTTCTCATCGGTCTCTCTGCGAAAAAGCAAACAAAGTACATTTTCCCAAAATACCAAACTATTCCTTTAAATGTGGCATATACAAAGCAAAATAAAGGCAAACACTTGGCCCAAGAGGAACTTGTGAAAAACACATCCAGTAAAAGACGTTGCACATGATTATGTTTTTGCAGACAGTGAACAAAGTTATGTGAAAGGAGCTTGATAACATGCATATGTCCTTTACAGCTTTTGAACTGTTTGCCATAATAAATACAGTGCGAAGTGACACAGTGTTTTTTTGTCTCAAAAAGTGTTGAAATTAGTTTCCTCAAAAAAGGTCGTCTTTCGAGTCTTTCGTTTCATTTACAAAGGTCTTTTTCTTGCTGTAGACAGACATATGTTATAACTTATTTTTAATGTGGCTGTGGGCTGTCAGGAGACTTTACACATCTATAAACTATAAGCAGGACTGATGCGAGAGTGCTTTGTGCACACGGGAGGCAGTTATTACATATTGTTATAATGATATTACTATTATTATTATTACTGCTAGCCACTGTAGCTAATAAGGTCATTAACTCTTAATTGGCAAATTTCAATTTTAGAAAAAACTTTATTTTGTGTTAATTGGTTAATGTACCCATCAATCAGCCGAGAAGCACTGACAAAAAATGTGATAAACATGTCAATAAATTAATACATAATTATAGATCCTTATTGTCCCCACTGGTGTGAGTGTGAAAAAGTCTTCAAACAGCTTGGTGATCGCTGCAGAAAACCTATAAAGGGGAAGATGCTGTGGAATAAATGGTACGACAAAATCTATAATGGAAGACAAATTCATATCGATGGTATACTGTATATCATCTTATTGTGTTGCCCAACCGTACAGACGATTAACTCAAAAGTCATTTATCGAGCAACAATGCCAAACATCGATTGGTTTCACCTTCTCAAATATGATTTTTTCCTTTCTCTGTTTTGTTTGGATCCAAAACCCAAAGACACAAACTGTTTTGTTGGTGACTTGTGGAGGATGTTTTGCACTATATGTCGACATTTTATATAGAGTAAAAATTAAGTTATTTGAAATAGTAATATATCATCAATAAGAAAATAACCCTTATTTTGGGGACCAGTTTTACTGTAGTAGCCTACAGGACTTGCCTTACTGGGTTAATGTATGGGGCGAATCCATTTGGTAGCCCCCTCTCTAACCAGCTCTTTAGATAAAACTGAAGTATGTGTCTGTTTTACAGAAACCTGAACCTGAGAGGAGGAACGTGACGGAACGTCTCCATACGTTCTGTATCTGTGTCTGTTTGCGTTATGTGTCGCCTGGCTGTGATATCAGCCGAGCGTTACCGCCGTGTTTATTATCTGTTGATTCTCTGAAATCTTGTCCCTGCGATAATGTGCCGTCATGTGCCGGAGTCCCCCTGATTTACTTCTCCAGCATCCTCTTCCCTCTCCTCTCCCCCTCTCCTTCCTCCCCTCTCTCTCTCTCTCTCTCTCTCTCTCTCTCTCTCTCTCTCTCTCTCTCTCTCTCTCTCTCTCTCTGTGTGATATGTAGTGGTGTTTCAGCAGGGACAGAAAATGGCTGGGATTGAGTCTCTGAGTCATCGCAAGGAGTGAGGGAGTGAGGGGAAGAGAGTGAGGGGAGAATAAGGGATGGCGAAGACAGACTGATTTCTTTTGGCGTGGGGGGGGGGTAGTGTCATCTTATTGTGGTGTTATTCTGAGTATGTTCAGATGTGTTTGAAAAATGTGCAGGTGTGTGCAGGCAGCAGATGTGAAACATGCCCTGACTGTGCTGATGTGTAGCGTGAGTCAGGTACTTTCAAGTGTTTCAGTCAAGCTCATCTGTCTTTAGGAAACTTTGCTGCTGCTGCTGCCGCTGCTGCTGCTGCCGCTGCCATCTGACTGTATTGTGATTGTCTGAAAGCTTTGTGTATTCAGTGATTGTGCAGCTCCCAGTGTTCAGCTGCTGTTCAACAGGCCAGTGTTCCCAGTACAAGGTTTACTTTTCTTTCTTTCTCTTTCTCTATTTTGTCCTTTCTTTCCTTTCTGTCTTTGCTTATCTGTTCTTTCTTTCTTTTTTTATCCTTCTTTTCTATTTCTTTCTTTCTTTCTTTGTCTTTCATATTTTTTGTCTTTCTTACCTTTATTTTCTTTGGTCTCTTTTTTGTTCATTCTTAATCTGTGTGTATTTTTGTCATACGCTTTCCCTTATATTATTTTTATTTTCCCTTAGTCTCTTTCATTCATTTTCTCTTTCTTTCTGACATTGGTTTTGTAATTTTTGGTTAACTCTTCATTTTGTCCTTTTTTGTCCTTTTTTGAATTTATTTTCTTTTTTATGTGTGTATTCTTCCCTCTATGCTCTGTCTTTATTGTTTGTCTGCCTGCCTCTTTTTTTTGCTCTTCCTTTTTCTTTATTTCTCTCTGTATTTTCTCTTAAATTCTTTCATTGGTTCTTGACTCAGTTCTGTTCCTTATTTCTTGTTTCTTTTCTGTTTGGTGCTCTGTTATTTCTTTCTTTCTTTTTGTCTCTTTGTTCTTCTATTTCCTTTTGTCTCGCTTTCATTCTTTCTCTCTGACTTTCATTAAATCTTAGGTCCTTAATTTGTTTATTTATATGTTTAGTCTTTTGTTAATTTTTAACTTCTTTAATTTGTTCTTTGTTCCTATTTTTCTCCCTTTCTCGTCTTCCTCTGCTCTCTCTCTAACCCACTCCATTCCCTGCATTTCTCTCTCCGTATCTCTTTGTTGCTCGCTCTGATTCTCTCCCCCTCTTCTATCGTTCTTTCTTTGGTTCCTTCTCTGACTATCTGTCGTTCTCTCTTTCTGTCTCTCTTCCTTTTCTTTCTCTTTTCTCTCCCTGTCTGTCTCTCCCTCTTTCTGGCCTCACTCCAGTCGCACAAGATTTGGAGCCGATTGTCTATTTATAGCGCCTGTGGTTCTGTCGCCATGACAACCAAGCTGGAGGCCAGGGCGCCAGGGAGCTATTTTTGGAGCAGCGCTGTAATGTCAGACACAGCCTTCTCTCTCTTTTCTTTCCTCTTCTTTCTCTTTCTCCTTCTCTCTCTCTCTCTCTCTCTCTCTCTCTGAATGTGCAGTGTGTGTGTGTGTGTGTGTGTGTGTGTGTGTGTGTTTGATTAAGGATCGGCTGGTGAAGCATTTGGTTTGGTAGGCTCACAATGTGAACGTGCAGAGGAGCAGTAATCGCTCTGCTCAGCGGGCCGTGCACGATCTTTTCCCCGTTTTGAGGAAGCGCCAAAACCGTTTTCTGATCTGACTCTGTGTTTCAGAGGCTTGTGAAGCTTCAGCTTTTCTCTTGTGCACAGATTGACTTCAGTTTCCTGTAATGACAAATTAAAGTCTTTGCTTTCAGTTTTGCTTGAAAACTGGACTTTGGACCTTGAATTGTCAAGTTTTGCAATTTAGCTTAATGATCCAGCTTTAATGCTGTGTGAACCTAAAGGAAGATTTAGTAAAATGAACTCTTTGTTGCATTTCTTTTACGCATAGGTTTTGTGACACAGTCTTTTCAAGTGTCATCATAGTGAAATAAATGTATTATTTAATTCCATGTTAAGTATCCTTATTAAATAAATATTAGTATTAGAAACATAAGTAGAAAAACTGTTTAATTTAATAGTGATTATTCACAGAGTGTAGTGTAAGTGTAAGGTGATACTATATTTGCTTTTTCTATTTTTTTAACACACACTTGTTGCTTAAATTTATTTACATAACTTGAACAAATTCACTTTTTTATGCTGTTTGACCATTTTTACTGAGGGTTTGACAGAAACATGAAATTACTTTGTAAATGACCGAGTCTTTGTTTTGTCCCCTTCTTTTGAAAGGAGATAATGTGAACATATAAATGAATTGCTTGTTGAACTTTTGAAAACCTGCTGGACATAAATGGACATGGACAGATGTGGAAAGAGGCACTTTTTGGGGACGTGATCCTGCTGGCCAGCTTGTGTGTGTGTGTGTGTGTGTGTGTGTGTGTGTGTGTGTGTGTGTGTCTGTGTGTGTGTCTGTGTGTGTGTGTGTCTGCTCGGATGCAGGGCCCCTAGATGTTGTGTGTTTGTATCACATTAAACCATAAATCCTTATAGTTATTTACATGTCAAAAAACATACTTAAAAATTGTTGTTGGGTTTGTTGTCAAGGTAAATTGCCTGTTTAATGACCAAACAGTTTTTATGTATTCGTACAAAGTTAATATTAGATTATGATTTGAAAATTTAATCAGAAATGTTAAGGCCAGCAAGTTGGAACTCGCGTATGGTATTTTATGGAGTTTATGATGTTTTTTTCTTTTTTATATCTCAGTAAATGAAGCTAATAATTCAGCATATTTTCCAGTCCAGCTGTAAGTGTGTAGCTCAGAGTTGCCTAATCCCGTGTAGAGCTGAAGTTGTATACTAGCTCATAATCTGGGTAATCCTTTGTCCTAATGCTGCTACTTTAACAAGATGAATGCATTATGGGAGTATTATCAGCTTTGTTGGGCCAGTACACCGCTGATGATGCTGCAGCCTCTTGTGTCCTTCAGCACGTGAAGACCTCAGTTAAATTTAGTTACATATACTGTACATATAAATACTGTTGCTGTTGTAGACCATTCAGTTTTGATCTTTATACTGTGAAGCTGAAATATGCTGCCGTTTGTGGACGTGCTGGAGGTATTTTCAGATCAGCCTCTTCTAGGAAGGAGCTGCAGAGATCATAACAAATAATGAGAAGACGAGGAAGAAAATTGCAAAAGTAGTTTTTGTAGCTTCCTTATTTTTTTTTTTTTACAAAGTGTTTAGAAATTTCAAGTAGAGCACAACTTCATGTGTTTCTTGTGAATTACCAAAAAAGTAAAATCAACCCAGATAAAAAAAACTATATTATAAAATAATATAAAATATATAAATAGATCATTAAAAAAAATGCATATAATGTGTAACTTTTTTGTTATTCGCACATATATGCCCCTCACAATTGTTGAACCTGCAAACCGAAGTAAAATGCAACAAAAAGTTTTTAAAAGAAGCTCTTTATCTTTTCTTGTAAATACTGGGTTATTTACACTCACCAGACAAGTGTCCTGTGTGTATTTCCAGAGTTTAAGTCAGCCTGTCTGCTACCCCAGAATAACCCTGACAGGTTATACATAACACCGCAGACCTCTCTGTTACTGGGGCAGCCACTATTATTTAGTTCAACTTACTAGGCACGGTTATTATTGGCACTTCTCCTATTAATAGAGAGAACTTCTAAAAATTGAGCAGTGTGCTTGTCCTGGGCGTGTCGACGCCTCAGACCAGAGCTGTAGATAAACAAGAGTTTGGCCTCGGCAGATGTCGGTGGCAGGCATGTTAACTCTATCACCATTGGAGCTATAGCTTTTAGATTCTGTCACATCCTGATTATTTATGTTTTTTGGAGCTCAGCGTGGGGATGTTGTGGGAGGATGAAGTTAAACTCTTGCAGGGTCTGAGCTGTGGACACGGGGGCAGAAACGGGCAGCGCAGCTGAACAGTTGTCCACTGAGGGCTCTGGGTGTGCTGGCACAGCAGAGGCGCTGTGGTGTGGGAACAGCTGAGCCGCTCGGCCCCTGCAGAGGGCTGATGGTACCAGACTGGTTGGCTGCTTAATTGCCTCCGTGTGTGTTTTTGTATGAATATCTGTGTCAGTGTGCATTTGTGCGGAGATATGCACATGGGCGTCTCTTTGTTCCCCAAACTGTTTGTCCTTCTCTGTTTCTCTTTCAGTCTCATACCGACGCTCTCTCTCCTCCTCCCTGACTCAGTGTCTCTTTAGTCTGTCTGTTCGTCCGGTACTGTACCTTCTGCAGACCCAGCCCCCTGTTCCTCTCAGTGTGTTACCTGCAGCCCTCCTGTCACATTTCACCCCTGCCTGCCACATTCCTAGTTATCTCAGAGGAGGTTACATACCTTTGCCCCGAGAGGCAGCTGCTAAACAAGCGTCTTGCCTTTCTAGTTGTGAGAATGGCGGGCAGGCGATCAGCCGGCCGTGCAGGTATCAAACAGGATATTTGTACCTTTGTCTATGTTAGCAGCCACTTTAGCAGGCACCCAGACATCACTCTAAAACAGCGGCTCCCAGCCTTTTTAAGCTTGTGAAACTTGACATGGCTTTCCCCAGAAAATTAGTGGAAGTGGGAACTGCTACTCTGATACACCCAGTCTTAGTAGTTGACCATGTTAGCAACCACCTCACTCATTGAGCATGTGGCTTTTGCTGTGTGAATGACGCCTATGCTTGGTTTCCCTGAAACGTCATATTATATTCATAGAAAATTTTAAACTTTTTTCTGGTAGTTGTAGTACTCTTTTTTTCTGGTGAGGTGGCACACCTCCACTATACTACAATATAATACATTATAATACATACTATAAGACTATTTACAACTCCTTGGTTATTGGTTGCATACCTCTACCTGCTGTGACCAGTTAATTTGTCCTTATTCAATTTTATTAATTATCAAAGAAGAATCTAAAAAATATTCAAGCTAACTGAAATGAATTAAATTTTAATTTATTGTTTAATGCATGATAGTAACACACATGAGGCAAAAGCACTGGCTTTAACAGACTCTCTTCTGCAGGAATTTTCTATGCAAATGTTTAAGGGCAGTAGCAAATCACTGATTGGATAATTCAAATGATATTAACTTGGCAAACGGTATATATCCTTGTGACTGAAGTTTATCATCTGCTGCACACGTCTGTGTTTTTTTTTTTGTTTTGTTTTTTGTAGCAGCTGTAGAAGTCTTGCTTGTGTTGATGATTCCTTCACTGGTAATGCGCTGTTGCTTCAACCTTCAAGACGAATTGTTGTGGGAAAACATGCGGTGCTTGGGCCTGATGGATGCAGGCTAGTGGGACACTTATAATAGTTGCCGCTGTTGCTTCAAGATAATCACCGAATTCCTCCCAGTGTCGCCCCACTCCTCTTTCCACTGCTAGAACGAAACCAGTCCTGTAGTTCTCCCCTACATAATGTTTCTACTATACGTTTGACCGCACTGTCAGGAGAGCCGGGATGTTTAAACCTCTGTCTCTTTCTTGTGTGTGTGTGTGTGTGTGTGTGCGAGAGAGGGGGGAAGCCTGTCCAGCAGCTCACATTTGTTCTGTGTTTGCATGTTTAGCGACACAGCGGCCCACATGAGCGAGGAGGAGTGACTCGTCATTTGGTTTTATTCTCTGTTCTCAAACTTCTGCAGCCAGAGACACACAAAAGAGATAATAGTCTTGTTTCCTCGACTGATGCTCATGTAAAAGTATCCGTAGTCCTTTCTTTAGGCCTGTTTTGAGCACTGACTTGTTGCAGCACACGCCTCCAGCAGGTGACACTGATACAGTCATCATGAAAAAATCAGGGCAACCCGCACACCTTGAAAAGCAGCATTAATGTAGGCCAGGTCATGCGAACAATTAACATTAACACGTTTGGGTAGGTGCTCTGCTAATCTGGAGGCACTGTAAGACTGCATACCCACCCACGCACATACACACTGCCACAGCTCAGAGATGCATGCACACACACACACACACACACACACACACACACGCGCACACACAAACACACCTCTCCTCCTGTGCAAGTACTACTACAGCAGCTCCATTGACGAGGCTTCTCCCGGTCTGACAGAGCAAACGGCTGCTGGTGACTCAGACTGGCTGCCTCAGATCTCACTGTGAATTTAAAACACACGCCCCCTGGTGGCCGTTCAGGGACTGCTTTCCTCCATTTCTCCTGTTTTCACTAATGTACCGGGATGTACTGTAGTGTGTGTGTGTGTGTGTGTGTGTGTGTGTGTGTGTGTTCTGTTTTCACCATGAACACAGCATTATGCTGTCGATTTGTCAGTGTGGCAGCCTTTTTATATTTGCTTTGATTACTAAACATGGAAAATAGAAAAAAGAAATAGACGCGCTTTCCTGCGTTATCGTGAATTTATTATACATTGCTGCTTTATTGTGTTATTAAGTGTGTAATGGGCAGCAGCTGAGATCTAACCAGTTGTATTTCTCTGTTCTTTTTGCAGCTTCTTAGACAGGATCGATGTGGTCAGGCAGAATGACTACACACCCACCGATCAGGTGAGATGTTCAGCACACACACACCTGCATCTCTGCCTACATCTGCGCTCTGTAGTCTTAAAACATTACCTTGCTTAAATGTTTAGTAAGATGGACAAAGAACAATAATTAATTTTGTACAAAACTCAGTTTCCAGCTTCTCTGGTGCTTCGTTCTTTCTTATATCACACATTAAACTGTGGAGTTTTGAACTGCAGGTTGAACAAGCTGTTTTAAGGCATCACTTTGGGCTCTTGAAAATTGCCATTTTTTGCAATTTTCTCACGTTGTAACGACTAAACAACAAATTAGAGGAATTGAAGAAAAAAAACTGACAGATTAATTGATTACGAAAAAAATTGAACACTTTACTTTAAGTTCTCCTTTCTAGAATTCATAAACGGTACATGAACAGTTTATAAATAGGCTCACTATACACACTATAATGTATTTGTAAGCAGATATATTTGTATTTATTGATGTATTTGTCAACGTGGGGCCCTGTAAGTGCAGGCTGCTGTATAAACAGATAGTGGATGACGATACAGTAAAACAAAATTGTAAAAATATGAAACATGCCTTCATAGGAGAAGTTGTAATTGTAGACAGTTATACATCATATCATAGTGTGCTGTAACCTTATAACATAGATGCCATGAATGCTAAATACTTCAGTAAAGTGTTAATGGTTTAGATCTTCAACTAATGCTGCTATGTGCTGATTATTTTCTTACTTCTTTGGTCAATTAATTCTCAGAAGATGGTGGAAAATGCACATCACAGTTTTGCAAAAAATATTCAGTTTCCGATCACACAAGACAAAGAAAAGCAGCAAATCATCACAGCTGAAAAGCAGGAACGAGGCGCTGTTTGGAAAAATGACTTAAACAATTAGTCGATTATCAGCATAGTTGTCTATTAATATAATATAATGAACTGTAATATTCAAAATGATGCAAGTACAATTTATTTGATATTACATCTCTGATTATGTTTAAATGTGACCTAAATTACAGCATGCTCGGTCTATAGATGAACAGTGTTCAGTTTAAACATTTAAATTCACCTCTTAATCACATTTGATATCTGTTGTGTTGTGTTGAGTTTCCTTAACTTACGCTGGTCTGTTGCTCCTCCTGTTTTTTTCAGGACCTGTTGAGATGCAGAGTACTGACATCTGGGATCTTCGAGACAAGATTTCAAATAGACAAAGTCAATTTCCAGTGAGTGAAGATATCGTTTATTTCCCGTACTTTAAGATAAACTGTCCACGACCTTTCAGTATATATTGTTTACACACCTGTTCACTGTTTCAGTAAATGAAGTCCTAACGCTGGTTTTTCGGTGTAAATTAAACTTCGAACTTCCTCTTTCTCACAGTATGTTCGATGTTGGAGGTCAGAGGGATGAACGTAGAAAATGGATCCAGTGTTTTAACGGTAGGATGTTTGTTGTTTGTTGCTTTATTGTACTGATGAAACTTGCTGAAAAATAATCGATGACAGGTAGTTACTGACTCAGGATTTTTCATTGGGGATTTATTTACAGTTTTGTCAGATGCATGTCGAGTTCTTTATTTAAATTACAAAGTAAGATGGTGTGCAGGTGCGTGTATCAGAGTTTTTTGGTTAGTTTCGTTGCTGTGTTAAAACTCCTCTGTTTTGTGTGTGTGTGTGTGTGTGTGTGTGTGTGTGTGTGTGTTTTTGTGTGTGATACAGATGTGACAGCTATCATCTTTGTGGTGGCGAGTAGCAGCTACAACATGGTGATCAGAGAAGACAATCAGACCAACAGACTACAGGAAGCCCTCAACCTTTTCAAGAACATCTGGAACAACAGGTCTGCATCTTTTTTCCTCGTTCAATCACACACACAAACATTACCCCATCAATGCATACTCATGAATACTGTGTGTGTGACAGTTGCAGGAAGGTTCCTAGCATCCAACAGTACGTGCTCTCCAGCCATTTTGCATATTTGATTATAAAATGGTTTGAGCTTTGGGGTGGTATTAAGTAAACGTTTAATGGTTTCTAATTCTTCTGCTTGTGCGTTAGATAGTTGTAATGATAAGACCTCATGAATGACGGCTTCCACTGAGATGCACGGTACTAACCTTAGTACAAGCTGCCCCCTTTGTGGGACACGTGATTTTTGCTGCCGATGTAGAAACTGATGCAGCAATAAAAACGGCATCAAGTTTGTGTTTTGTGTCGTTAGTGGTTTTCATTTTTCCACACGGAAATGATTGTCTTTTCAGCACTCAGTATCATCGTTTACAAAAAAGCCAAGTGGATTTTCTGATGTCAGTATTGCACAACATGTGATGAGGAGAGCTATGGTTGCTACTCAGGCAAAGCATATTAATAATGCCACCTGAAAAGTGGGGACTCTCCGACAACAGTCCTGAAACGTTTATTTTTTTTGGTGCTAAAAGAAAGTCCAAAGAAGAAATCTGGCACTGAAGTCTTTCTTCATTTCCCTCCACAGGTGGCTACGGACCATTTCAGTAATCCTCTTCCTGAACAAACAGGACCTGCTCGCTGAGAAGGTTTTGGCAGGGAAATCTAAAATTGAAGAGTATTTCCCGGAGTTTGCACGCTACACTACACCTGATGACGGTAAGAGGTTGACACTGATATCCGTGTGTGTCACATAACATACATACATGTCCATTTTTCTCTATGTGTAATGGATAGATTCAGTTGGTTCAGTGTAGATGATGAGTCAAGTATTTATCTCTGTCTTAACCACAGTAGAAAACCCATGGACACAGAAAGCTTTCACAGTGGTCTCAAAGGATAATTCTGGTTTGACCTGCCATTATCGCTGTAGTTTTCCTGTGTAACGAGGAATTATGACATTTATTTATTATGACAGTTATGCCATTTGGTGATGCCCAGTTTTGGTTTTACCTTCAAATGAAATGTTTAAGATGATCTGACTAAAACTCAACCTTATTTACAACCTGTCTAATTGTTCGACTGCTTAGGTTTCTTTTAATGAGGTGATGTGTCTGTTCTCCAGTAATTAGTTATTAGAAGCGGTGCTGCAGGATGTTCAATGGCTCGGGGCAAAAGTGATTTAAATGTGACCAGATTTTTTCTTGTCCAACAGCAATACCAGAGCCAGGTGAGGATCCCCGCGTCACAAGGGCAAAGTACTTCATTCGGGATGAGTTTCTGGTATGTACAAAGCTCATGTTTTGTTCAGTTTCTTTGTATATTTCATGTTGTTATAATTTTGCTTGTCTGGTCCTAACATGACATGTGCTGTTTAACGGCTTATTTGCATGACTCTCACTCCACTACATTTCTCTCCTTTATTGGAAAGAGATGTTCCTCCTTTATTTATTTATATCATCAGTTAAGATAAGATGGATGAAGTTTCGCCAGTAAAAAAAAAAAAAACAGTTATTTTAAAGTTTTACTCAACTTTAATTTACTATATGTCAGCAGCACACAGTAAAGTTTAAAAACATTGTTTACAAGAAATCTATTTTTATATTTGAATTAATATTTTTTCCATTATGCCATCTACAGTCCACCATGGACCAATTTCGTATACAATTTTTATACAACATACAATTAGGTTAATCCATGAGCTGAGTGTACTTGTAAGCTTTCACACTTGTTCTGTAAAAACGATAACAGAGGAGCAACAAAAGCAGTTAACAGAAAATCCAAAGCAAAGGACTTCATAGTGTGATCACAGTCTGCCTGGCAAATGTTTTCTTGGATGTGCCGTGTAAAACCACACCAGTGACAGCTCAGCAGCAGAGATGTCACCAAAAGTCCAAATGGAAATCTCACAGATGGCCACCTTAATGTCCCACTCAGTTACAGTGTGAAAATGATCTGTGCCTGAAAGAAATTCTCAATAGATCTCAGCATGTCCTATAACAGTGATTCCCAACTAGGGGTAGGTACGTACGTGTATCTCAGGGGGGACTAATGCATTTGCCAGGGCGTACATGAAAAGATGACTCATTTTATGAAATAAAAATTACAATATGATTAGATAAATATATATCCACATATTGAGTCAGCCGTAACAGCAGAACACTACACCTTGCCATTAAGAATGTGTGAAAACTAGTCACCAAGAGAGCAAAGAAGTCTCAATAATTTGTTAAAAGTAATGGATAATACGTTGAAATTGATCAAAGTAATGGATACATTTTAAGACAGATGGCTAAATGTAATGGTCAGTTACAGTTGTTGTAAAAATTGTCAGCTAAAAGTAACGGATAAATGGCAAATACGCTAAAAATATTGAATCAATGTTTCAACAGCTAAAAGTCCTGGATAGATTTAAGGTAAAGGTAATGGATGAACTTGAAGAAGATCGTTAAAAGTACTGGATAAATGGGGGAAATGCTGTAGTTAGTTAAAAGTGATGGACTCCACATGGTAGTAGTACAAATGCAAACTTGACCATACCGACCTAAACAATATCCACTTTAAAATCCATTAAAAACAACACATTTGGAACATAACGGGTGGTGTTGATGATGTTTTGGTGAGTTTATCTGACGGGGGTTGTGGGGGTCCATCGGATGAAAGAGGTTGGGAATCACCGTCGTACATCACTGACTTGTCTTGTCTTCTGTGTCTCCTCCAGAGGATCAGCACAGCCAGCGGGGACGGACGGCATTACTGCTACCCCCACTTCACCTGCGCGGTCGACACAGAAAACATCCGCCGCGTCTTCAATGACTGTCGCGACATCATACAGAGGATGCACCTACGGCAGTACGAGCTCTTGTGATGGGCAGCGGCGTCCGGTCTACTTATCTACCTGCCGACCTACCTATCTACCCCCCCACGACCAGTTAGCCAATCACCCCCTCCACTTCCACCAACTTCACCAATCAACCGAGCGAACAAGCGAGCGACTGACCGCCTGCCCTCCCTTCCACCCTGATACAACGTCTCCCGGTAACAATTTCAGAAAAACAGAACAGTGGAACGACGTGTTTTTTTTGTTTTTTGTCTCTTTTTTTTTTTCAAAGGAAACACAGTTAAGGATACACCAACAACAGTTTCATCAACTATTAGCCAGGACTGATTGCTGTACTCAGTTATACTTTGACCCAGGAAAGAGGGTCAAGACTGGAATCCCTCAGTGCAGGCTCTCCCTCCTTTTAGCTCTCTTTTTCTCTCTCAGATATATGAACACACACACTCGCAGGTACATACACGCACACACACACACACACACACACACACACACACACACACACACACACACACACTACAGCATAAGACATTCAGAAGCCTTAAATAGGTTTTAATGTCTCATATCACAGTCATACACACACATAGACCCTTTCAAAACCGAGTCCTCCTGCTTTCAACAGTTGGCAGAGGCTGGACTGAGTAATGCATCCTGAGAGAGAGGTAGTTTATTCACCGCGTGCTGCAGACGAACCAGGAGAAAGAGAAGAAGAGAAAGATGGACATGGAGGGTGGCAAACTGAAACAGAGGAGGGCTGTGAGCCTTTTTTCTTTTTCTTTTTCTTTTTTTTTTGTGCCCGAGGACGGACTAATTGACTAACGGCTGCCTGTGGACGTGAGCGTGACTCGAACATAAGACCACACGGCTCACGTGACCTGCTCTTCAACAAACCAATCGAGGAGGGATGGCAGAAAACAACAAAAACAGAAAAAAAAAAAAGAAAAATACCATACAATGCATAAATTCATGCATACCAGTGAACTTCATGCAGTGCAAAAAAATCCAAGCTATATATATATATAGATATTTATATATGTGTGTATATAAATATGTATATATATAAATATAAATATTATATATTCCTGTAATAACACAATTCAACTTTTAAGTTTTTGTTAGTTTTTACCCCATGTTGTGTGTTGGTGTACACTGTGTGTGTGATCTGCCTTTGTGCACCATTTAAACCCCCCCCCCCTCCTTACCCACACACATACACATATATATACACACACACACACATATACATCCTGGTCCCCCTACCCCCCCGCCCCTGCTGCTATTTGACAACTACTCAACATATGGAAAATAAAGGAGAGATTTTATTTAATAAGGAAAAAAAAAACAACGCAAAAGGAAAGCATGAAGTAAAATACATGACTTTACGAGTCTGGATGCAACATTTTTACCTGGGAACACACATACACAGACACACACACACAGACACACACACACACGCACGCACACATGCGCGCGCGCACACACACACACACACGCTCCTGCCCTCACCAACCCCCTCCCTCCCCACCA